>NC_047114.1:48271456-48571456 GCF_902500255.1 Thalassophryne amazonica
TCTAGAAGGATAGCTATCTCTGCAGCAATCCACCAATCAGGCCCGTATTGGCCAGACAGAACCACTCCTTAGTAAAAGGCACTTGAAGGACTCTCAGACGATGAGAAACTAAATTCTCTGGTCTGATGAGACAAAGATTGAACTCTTTGGTATGAATGCCAGGCCTCGTGTTTGGAGGAAACCAAGCACCATCCCTCCAGTGAAACATGGTGGTGCCTGCATCATGTTGTGGGGATGTTTTTCAGCGGCAGCAACTGGGAGACTAGTCAGGATTGAGGGAACGATGAATGCAGCAGTGTACAGAGACATCTTGGATGAAAACCTGCTCCAAAGTGCTCTTGGCCTCAGCCTGGGGTGACAGTTCATCTTTCAGCAGGACAATGACCCTAAGCACACAGCCAAAATATCAAAGGAGTGGCTTCAGGACAACTCTGTGAATGTCCTTGAGTGACCCAGCCAGAGCCCAGACCTGAATCTGATTGAACATCTCTGGAGACATCTGAAAATGTCTGTGCACTGACACTCCCAATCCGACCTGATGGAGTTTAAGAGGTGCTGCAAAGTGGAAAGGGCAAAGCTGCCCAAAAGAGGTGTGACAAGCTTGTGGCATCATATTCAAGAAGACCTAAGGCTGCCAAAGGTGCATCAACAAAGTATTGAGCAAAGGGTGTGAATACTTATGTACTACACGTGATATACACGTAATCTTCATTTTTTATTACCTCTGCCAAGGAGGTTATGTTTTCGGTCGCGTCCGTTTGTTTGTTGGTTGGTTGGTTGGTTTGTTAGCAGGATTACTCAAAAAATTCTTAACAGATTTCAATTAAATTTTTACCAGGGGTGTATCTTGGCCTAACTTAGAAGTCAATAAATTTTGGTAATGATCTGGAACATGATCCGGATCCAGTAATTTTTTGAAGGATTCTTTATCATTGCAGGATAGGGCCAATTTCAACATTTTTGCATCGAACTTCATGAAGACGGGTCACAAAGGCTGAACAAAAATTAAGTTACGACACAACAATAATTTAGCATTTGTTTCTCCTCATTGAATAAACTTGTTATTAGAAAAAAACTTGTGTAGTTCATGCAGTTTCTCTTTATAAATACATTTGCTGAAGATCTAAGGGTTTAACCACTGAATCTAAAACATGACGGTAGATGCGTGAGACGACGTGGAATAAGTCTCTTTGCCAAAGGGTATTCCATGCGATGTCAGTGACCCTATGGCCTTGGCGGAGGTTTGCGCTCTCCGAGTGCAAATGTTTTTCATGTTGTCATTATGGGGTGTTGTGAGTAGAATTTTGATGGAAAAAAATTATTTACTCCATTTGGTAATAAGGCTGTAACATATCAAAATGTGGAAAAAGTGAAGCGCTGTGAATACTTTCCAGATGTACTGTACAAATAACACAGTATCTTAAAAATCTTATGGTGAAACAAAAAAGCTTACTTTGTTTCAGAAATGACTGTAAACAATATGCTATCAAGACTTTCACTTGACAAGCTTTTTAAGTTGTATTATTTAAAAACAAGATCTTATACTGAAATTTTACTTTCTTGATTTTGTTTATTAAGTGTAATTAGATGCACTTAATGAGACTTAATGACCTGACTATAAATTACATAAATATACTTATGATTTTGTGTTTTGCAGTGTAGTCTCCTCAAATCATCAGGAGATCCAGTTGCTGCCTGTTCAGGCAGTCTATTGGATGTTGTCTGCCCTGTCTCTTTCCCAGCCTTGGCCTTGGATATTCAACAGGGCGATTCTTGGACAGAAAGAAAAATGGAAAAACACAAATTAACAGATAACATGCTCACCAGCAGGAGAGTCCTCGGCTCCTCTAACACTCCCTAGGTTTGGATGAGAATAAGGGCCTCATGCATAAATCTCATTCAAAGTCATTCCCCGTGAGCTGTTTGGGTAACTTTTTTATTACCACTCAGTAATCAGTGGTGGGCACACTTCCGATAATCCGATAACAGATAATTATCGAAGATAATGTTTTCATTATCGGATTATCTTTTTAGATCAATTTAAAAACCATCATCAGACTAATTATCTTCTGATGAATTACAGTCCAATAACTTTTAGACCGATAACATACTAAACTAAGATGAACAGTGAAAAACATTTTTAAAACTGTTAAAGCTGTTGAAACCTACCAGTTAAAAGTTTTCTAATAAACATGTTCTACTCTCTGCAATCAGAAACCACTCTACCATCTGTAAGCAAAGAACTAGTGACCCAAAAAAAAAGCCTTTTCCTTTACCACCATACTAATATAATCGCAATGTCACCAAGTCATGCAGAGGCATACATGTTTAACTTATGGTTCATATTTTAACCACTTATTTTAGACAAGTTATTTAAAATTATTGTCATGTCTGAAGTTTATAAAGTGAAAATATCAGATATATGTTTTCGTTTTATAGTAATGTGCTAATTTTTAAGGTTTTGTGAGTACATGCTGTGCCAGGCAGCAATGCATTATGGGTAGCATAAGGTAATCTCAGACGTTCACGACAGGACAAATGCATTTCAGACACTCTGTTCAGGGTCCACAGATAACAGCATTAAACTCTAGTGCCTAAAACTCTCGTGAATATATTCTCTGGGTTTATAGACGTTAGTGTATTTGCGTTTGTTAAATTCCACGCATCTTAAATGTAGCAGACACGGATTATCTGGAATTTTGTTTGACCTTTTTTCAAGGCCGCTACTGCCATCTACTGGCCAGGAGTGTTCATGGCAGTATTAAACGTCTGGGTACATGGGTGCTCTCAAAGTGTTGGTATTGTCCATTGTCCAGGCGCTTTTTGTGTGCATATATGTTAACTTTGTATTCTAAAACTACGGTTAGATGTAATTCCGACTCCTTATCAGTCCACACGAACGAGGTTGGCGCCATGTTTTTAGTTTTTGTGGAAGTGACGACAAGAGAATAAGGCTCCTGATTGGATAGAATTTTAATCAGTACCACCACCCAAAGGTTTGGCAGACTAATTACAACACATTTATACGGTTCGATGTGGATGGATTTTTTTTTTTTAAATGACGTAGTGTGGATGAAGTTTTTTTCCCCAAACTGAAAGGGTAAGATATTCGGTTTTACAAATACCCGACAACGTGTGTACATGGCCTTATGTCTGTGAAAGGCACTATATAAATAAATTTACTTACTTACTAATATTGAGTGCACGTTTTACAACATCATAAAAGTTTTAAAACATGCAATTGCGATGACACTTCCAGGGCTCCGTAAAAATGCCTGTTTTTACAAATAAAAATGGAATATTTTACAAAAGCACATTTATCTTTAAACCAACACACGACACACGTCACATTAACGTGTTGGTTTACATAATGGATTACTGAACCAAGCACTTTTACCCAGAATGCTTTGCGGTCTGTGTTTGTTACAAAACCTCAGAATTAGTGCCTTATTCAACATTAAAAGATATATGTTATATTTTAACTTTGTACAAATGACAGAATTGACATTAATGGAGTTATTCTATCAGTATTTTCAAAAAAACATAAGTTAGTATGACTTTATTTTTCAAGATCTCCGCCTGACCGGAGTATTGAAATATATAGTAAGCTGGTCTTATGGCTGCTTGGTGTGTCTCGGTGGTAGGACCGTGGTTGTAAACAAGAGTTTCTAGCAGGGTCAGAATGTTGAAAGAAAAATGATTATGATTAGTAAAGAGTTGTTTTTGTGGGTGCTCTCAGGATTTTTCTGTGCTGCTTCCTGTAGGGGGCAGCATGGTCAAACATTCTTGCTTATTCTTTAGGTCTTTTACCGCTTTAAATGCTTTCAAAAGTGAACGTGTTAAAAATCAATTTCAGCTCTTTAGTAACTGCAAATGTCCCATAGACAACGCCAGAATTTATCGGTTATCGATTATCTGTAACTTCCGATACATTTTTGGGTGGTTTATTGCTTTATCTTTATCAAAGATAACTTTTCAGTTATCTTATTATCTGTTATCGAAGTTAATTTTTTGGTTATCTGTGCCCACCACTGTCAGTAATGTCCTTGAACACAAAAAAACGTGATTCAAAATTTTTTAACAAAACAAAACATCCATTGCCTAAATAACATGTAATGTGGCATTTTTACTGTCTTTTTATGTAATAGAAACAGAAATTGAAAATCTTTAGCATGTCTGTCCAACGCAGTGACTATGTGCAACACTGCACAAGAGTTGGCAGTGGTCAGCACAACAGTTTATGGTGAGGACCATGGACAGCTTCACTGACAGTACGAACAGCCACCTACAGTTGTGGCCAAAAGTTTACATATGCTCATTGTGGGCATGAATGTCGTGGTAATTTTGGGCTTTTAATGTTGTCTTTGAACTGTTCTTTTGCCAGGGTGGAATGATTGTACAGTATACATCATTAATGACTTTAAAAAGCAAGAATTGCATGCACACATTTGAATTCATTTTGGATCTCGTCTAATCTACATCAACAAGCTTCTGACACAATTCTGGCTGGATAATTGACCACTCTTCTTGGCATAATTGGTAGAGTTCGTTTAAATTGGTTAGACTGTCTTAGCTGGTAGACTATTCCACCTGCTAAGTTCCTGACGTTTATAACACACAGTAATCCTGCACTCTGAGAACATAGCCATGGGCCAGTACATAAGATTTAATCAGATCTATCAGATTGGAAGGCACTATTCTCTGTAGGATTTTATATGGTAAGAACAGAACCTCAAAACCTGAGACAAAATGAAGTGAGTGTAAAACCTGAGTAATATGGACAATTTTACTTCTCCTCATTACCACTCCAGTGACAGCATTCTGAACCTATGAAAACTTCTGATATTACTGTGTGGCAATCTGTACAGTCAAACCAAGACATATACATCCAGTTTTCATTAAACAATCAGGGGATGGATACATGAACATTTTCAAGTCACTGAATATCCCTTGGACTTCAATTACATTAATCATTCAGAAATACAAACAGCATGGCACTGTATCGTAAATTTGAATGGAGTCTGTAGTTTTCAACACCTGAGTAGCAGGAGGTGGTAAAATCACAAGTCAGAATTTCAATACATCCACTTGAGAAATGATTCACAATATTAATACCAGCATTTTGGCATCAAAATTAATCCTATATCTTGAAAATAATCCCCCACCCCTTGAATGTAACAAAGTATGGTCTATTTTCAATTATCTGGCTATTCCGCTATGTGTAAAGTTTGTCCATGCTCTTCAGAAAACTTTATAAACACAATTCTTTCACAAAGGTTTTATTTCAGTCACACTGTGTGAATAACAGAACGTAGGAGGAGGCCATGATCTTCAAAAACTTTAAAAACATAAACCAATGTCAAAGGTTTTATTTCAGTCACACTGTGTGAATAACAGAACGTAGGAGGAGGCCATGATCTTCAAAAACTTTAAAAACATAAACCAATGTCAAAGGTTTTATTTCAGTCACACTGTGTGAATAACAGAACTTAGGAGGAGGCCATGCTCTTCAAAAACTTTAAAAACATAAACCATTGTCAAAGGTTTTATCAAATTCTTTAGCCTGAGATCTTGTTTTTGGCTTGGCCATGACACTTGATTTACTACAACTAGCCATGCTGTGTCTTGAAATTACATGTGTAATTGCATGATCACTGTAATAACATCAGTACTTATGTAGCTTTTGTGACTTCTCTAAAACAAGTACTACCAAGTCAGGAGCATTATACGAGGTCTCTTAGATAATAAACCGACCCTTTTATTATTTTTTTTAACTATATGGATTTGAATGACATGCGATTACTCCAATCATGCTTGAACCCTCGTGCGCATGCGTGAGTTTTTTCACGCGTGTCAGTGACGTAATTTCCCTGTGGGCAGGCCTTGAGTGAGATGTGGTCCCGCCCTCTCGGCTGAATTCCTTTGTTTCACACGCTGCTCGAGACGGCGCGCGTTGCTTTATCAAAATTTTTTCTGGACCTGTGAGGAAT
The DNA here is from genome assembly GCF_902500255.1 of Thalassophryne amazonica. Taxonomy (NCBI): domain Eukaryota; kingdom Metazoa; phylum Chordata; class Actinopteri; order Batrachoidiformes; family Batrachoididae; genus Thalassophryne; species Thalassophryne amazonica. The sequence goes on from NC_047114.1 coordinate 48,277,447, forward strand.
ATCCGAGTGGACACTATTCGAGAAATTAAGCTGGTTTTCTGTGAAAAGTTTAACGGCTGATGAGAGATTATGGGGTGTTTCTGTCGGTGTAAGGACTTCCCACGGAGCGGGACGTCCTGCAGCGCTTCCAGGCGCTGTCGTCGGCCTGTTTCGAGCTGAAAACATCCTAATTTAAGGCTTAATTCACCCAGGACATCGTGAGAGAACAGAGAAGATTCAGAAGAGGCCGGCATGAGGAATTTATGCGGACATTCCACTGTTTAAGGACATTTTTTTAATGAAAGACATACGCGCAAATTCGCCGAGTCGTTTCCGTGACGACTCAGCAAATCTGTGTGCGCCGCGACAGGAAAAACACCTCCGTGTTGAAAACCATTTGTAGAATTCAGGCGGCTTTTAATGGCTTTCAACAAGTGAGTAACTGAGAAATTGTTTAACAGCTTGGGCATGTTCCAACTTGCCCGTTAAGATTTCCAACGGAGGTGTTTTTCCTGCCGCGACCCCCCGCGGTCGGGTCCAGCCCGACATGCGACTCTGCCCGCACGTTCTTTCATTACAAAATGACCGTTAACAATGGAATGTCCGAATAAACTCCTCATGCCGACTTCTTCTGAAAGTTCTCTGTTCTCTGACGACTTACTGCGTCAACAGAGCCTGAAATGTGGAAGTTTTCAACTTGAAACGGCGAGACGCTGCCGCCTCGAAGCGTAGATCGCCGTCAGGCGCCGTGGACCGTCCTTAAAGCGACACTACCAGACCAAAATCTCTCATCAGCCGTTTAATTTTTACCGAAAACCAGCTGAATTTATTGAATGGTATCCACTCAGTTGTGCCTTACAGTTTTGAAAAAATTTTTATCAAACAAAGCAACAGTCTCTGAGCCATTCCTAAACAATGAAAAAAATCGACGAGCGGGTGGACGACTCCTCACTCAAAGACTGCCCACAGGCGAATGACGTAACCGACAGGCGTGAAAAAACTCTCGCATGCCCACGAGGGTTCAAGCATGTCTGATGTAATCACACGTGATTCAAATCCATATGGTTTTTGAAAAAAATAATAAGGTCGGATACTTTTCTAATAGACCTCGTATATCATAAACTTGAATGTTGTGTTCAATGCAGGGTTCATCAAAACTAATCATGAAGTCAAAACAATTACATTCTAATATTTCTAAAGATGTTAAAATTACAGTATATATTGCAGTTTTCTTTTTTGCATGGGGTGGGGGGGTTTGTCATGGTAGACACCCACTTCCTATATGAAATATCTCCCAAATTACGCAATGCACAATCTCTGTGTGGATGTAAGCATATTTGAATATATATATATATATATATATATATATATATATATATATATATATATTTTTTTTTTTTTTTTTTTTTTTTTTCTACCATTACCACTTCCTGCTAACCTGAGTGACTATGCAAGAAGGAAACTAGTTAGGAACACCACCAAGACATCCATGATAACCCTGAACAACTCTGAAGGAGTTATAAGCTTCAATGACTGAGGAAACTGTGCATAGTACAACTTTTATCTGTTGTATTTGTTTCATGATGGAGGGGCGCAGAAAAAGATTTTCTAAAAAAATTTTCAGCTAGTTCACCAGAAGGCATGTGGGACACTCAAACCTACACTGGATATGAATTCTTGTATGAAAGTTATTTTCTCTGTGATCCCCTTGAAAAGGGGCCCCCCTTCTTTGATATCATGCGATTATGATCATGACTCTACCTCACTGCAATCTGTACTGTGCATCTGCTGGAGCATGGTGCAGATTAATTAATAGACACTGTCTCAGAATGCCCTTTCTCCGATGTCACCAAGCCAAAGATGCACAGGACGCAGAACGCAAACAGCAATAAATAAAATAAAATGAATGTTACTGTCAGATCAAGCTCATTTATGAAGCTGACTGCTTAATTAAGAAGTCAGCGGGTTGCGCTGTAGCTTGTTGAGGGAGTGTGTAGATTTCTGAAAACAAGGTATTTCTTTAAAACACAATGTCATCTAAATTATTCATCTTCTGTACTCAATCCATTTCAGGACATTCTGTATTTGTTACTAAGTTGGGAAAAGATATTCAAATTTAGGTATCTGTCGCGACATCCTTTTCTCATACAAAATACCACAATAGAACATAAACAGAACTCCCAATACTGTAGTTTTAGAGTGCTGTTGTTTATTTAGCATGAGCCATATTTTAGTTGCACATTACCCCACAAACATTACAAATTTGCAAGGGCGTGCAGAAGGTATTAGAAGGACCCCGTCCTTCTGTCTGTCCGTCTGTTGCAGTCTAGAGTTTCATTTAGATCGTTGTAAGACAGTGCTCATGGGTGTTACAGGTTATGATGATGTTTATTGCTGATTCTGCACAGAATTATTATAATCTAGCAAGGTGAACTCCAGACTGAAGTACTGTGCATGTGGAAAGTATTCACAGCGCTTCACTTTTTCCACATTTTGTTCTGTTATGGAATTACTTCAAAATGGATGAAACTCATTATTTCCCTCAAAATACTTACAATACCCAAAAATGACAAGATGAAAAAGGTTTTTTGAAATTTTTGCAAATTCATTAAAAATAAAAAACTAAAAAGTCGCATGCACATAAGTATTCACACCTTTTGCTCAGTACTTTGTTGATGCACCTTTGGCAGTAATTCCAGCCTCAAGTCTTCTTGAGGGCCCCTTCACACACAGTGCAAAAAGACAGAGTATGTGCTGTGAGAGCCCATCAAATCCTCTTGCAGCAGGTGTTGGCCAAATTCCAGGTGACACGCACGAATATCTAACACAGCTCATTTGGCACTTAGAAAATGTTTGGCCATTCGCGCTATTAGTACAAAAACAGTCAGCAGACGATCACTTTCGAGATGGATGTGAAATATGTCTAAGTGTCCCCATGAGTGTGGCGTTGCAAAAGCAACACACATGTGGTGCATGTGTCTCACATGTGTGCACATGTGCTCCCCCCTTGCATAAAATGCTTATATGTATGTACAGATCTGATTACACGGAGGCCGGACAGCAAGGTCTGACTGCACACAGCACGGGGAGGGGCATGTCAGCTGATCGCAGCACACTGACAGCTGGATGACAGCTCTGTGCACACATTAAAAACACAGAAACCACTGCCAGGACAGGTATATAAATAATTACGACAATACCTACATGTGCAATTGCATAACAAATAACAAAAATGAATGACCACATAAAACAGAGTGACACGTTGCTCTGGGCGCTGAACGGACAGGGGGGCATGTCTGCCCACAGCCGCTACTGTTGTGATCTCTGCTCCTGAATGTCCCAGCTGGAGAACACGTACTGTGTTTTGAAGGACATGAACTTACAACATTCCTCTGTGAGGCACGTGTCTCTGCCTGCTGTCCTCACGTGGAAATACATTAAAAACCTTTGTAAAAATATCTGTGGCTTTTTGCAACTTCACACTTGTGGGAGCACTTCGACAAATTTCCTTCCACCTTGACAGTGATCGTCTGTTGACTGCTATTGTGTTAACAGTGCAAATGGCCACACATTTTCTCAGTGCCATGCGAGTGGTGTTAGATGTTCGTGTGTGTCACCTGGAATTTGGCCGACACCTGCCATGAGAGGGTTCTATGGGCTCACAGCGCACACTCTGTCTTTCAGCCTGCCAGAGTTGAGCCTGTGAAAGAGAACAACTAAAATAACACAGAGAATGATCAGGCAGGAAACAATGAGTTTCTTTCCCGATCAGGAGAGAGCAAACAGACATGACCCTCCTCACTAACCATCCCGTCAGCTCTGGAGGGTCTGCCCACTCTGCTCCTGTATTTACTGAAACAAAGTTACATACAGACATATGGAGCAGACAACATACAAACATAGCGGCGCCTTTCCCACATTGATATGAAAAGTATTATGACTCTCCACCTCCAGTCTCATGAAACAAAACAGCGCCAACCCTGAGCTAGTGTGCAGGTCACATCGCTCTCGGCCCAAGACCGCTTTGTTAGTTAAAATGTCCATCTGCGCTTAGTGAAATACAAGGCTACTGCTCTCACACTTTCCATGTGAGCAAACGTTCATCTTCCCGTGTGAGCAGTTTAATGATTACTTTAGCAATTCAGTGATTAACTAAGAGTAATATTAAGTGAGATAACACACACACACACACATATATATATATATATATATATAAGACAGGATCAAAGACAGGATCAAACACATTAATAATTGATAAGTACCTTGAAAATTCCACATCATTTCCCCCCTGTTTATCAAAAATGAATGTCTACATTCTCAACATCATCTTTGTAGAAACATCAAAATCTTACACTCAGAGGAAACAATGTATTTAACCATCAGTTTTCCCCATCTAAATGGGGTGACATGAATCAGCATCAGCTTGCAGTAAAGCAATGTAATCATGGCCAAGCAGCAAACCGTCAACTGTGGTGGAAATCATCCGTTGAACCAGTGATCGAACGAGAGGAATTATACAACAAATCATAACACTCAGTAAGCCCAGCAGAACAATAATTGGGGTAAGCAGTTTTAACAGAATGTGATACCATGATCCAGAAAAGAGCCATGAGGTCCAGCCATTACCTGTAATAAAATCCTTACTCATAGTGCTTCTTAACAATGTCAAATTCTGGATGGCCAGACTTATGGATTCACCATCGTAGTCACTGTCAGGGACAAATGTACAACAGCTCTCTCCTACCATGGCACACACCCCTCCCGAGGCCACAGTTAATTGATCCAAAACCATTCAATCTTGCATTTCCATGATCCTCAGAGCTGACAACTCTGCCCTTATGCTCCTAAGAGCCTCAACAGTGGAGTTCACAAAGTAGCTAAATCGGTAATTTTGAGTCTCCATGCATAGCATGACCTTGCCCATGCCCAACCAGGGGAAGAGTGACAGCAGGACCTTCTGGTCTGTACACCACAGCTTTGCATCCTGGGGCACATCCGTTCCCCATATAGGGTCATGGGGAGCCAAGTCACGCTTAAAGCGATGACTGGTTGAGAGGTGAGAGGCTACAACATAGGAGTACTGAGCCGTGGCAATTGGGGCACATCTGCCCTATGAAGGCATTGTGGCCACACAGCCAATACATGTTCACCTGAGCTTAAGTTCCCATCGAGTCCGGTGCCTGGAAGTAATGTATACATTTACCCCCATAGGGAGCTTGGGTATGATTAAAGCTTCCATCCGACAGGCGAGTGCACGGCCCCAAAATGACTTCACACAATGGCTCAGCTACCTTACCCAAATTGGTGATTGGACCAGAGAACAAAGGCTGGTTGTTTGCATAACAGGTGAGTCGAGTTCCGGGATCAAGGAAAAGATTAGTGTGCACAGGTGTTTCGAGTGACCCTTCTGCAGGTAAGACATTTTTGAATGATATTTTTTTTGGTGTCTTGGTAGTTATATAAGACCCTGAATGTCAGTGAACTGATTGATTGAGTACCATGGGATCAATTACCGATGCTACCACATGTGGAAACAAAAGGCTGACATTCAGGAGCGGCAGTGGTTTTATACGCGGGTGTGCAGCAGAGACAGGCAACAAAAAACACACATAACAGTTGTTCACATTCACCTCATTAGCCAAAAACTTAGCATATCTGTACCACATGTTCATCTGATATGGGTTGTGTGGCGTACCAAACATCCACTCAAAACTTCATGGTTTCACTTGCTTCTGGTATGAATTGTAACGCGGTTCATATATTTTGTCATACCACCACACAGTAAATGCCACAATTACAGCAATAATCATCAGAATCATCAGCAGAGTGCGTAGTTTGCACCTTGCTCTAGCAGCAAATCTTTCCATAGCTAAAACAGTCTTTGAGCAACCTGTTAATATGTCTCTCTCTCTTTTTTTTTTCTTTTTTGTGAGAGAGAGACAACAGTTCTGGTCTCGGGGATATCTTTTTTCTTTGGTGACAGTTCAGGATTTCAATTCCACAGTTCTGGGCTTAGGGACTGAAAGCGACAGGTCAAAGTCTCAGTTCAACAATTCAGGGTTTTGGGGACTGAGGGAGTCAGGAACTCTTTTTATGTTGTTTCCCTTCAGATGTAATGCATAAATCTGTACTATCATCAGTATGTGTAAGGCATGCTGCAATTGGAAGTCAAATAAGCTGCTGGTGTGTGCAGATAGTGGTAGCAACAGGTGTACGAAGCGTTGGAAGCAGCTACGATTTTACAGGTTTTGCATACAATTCCTGCTTCATGTGCACTTCATGTGCAATTTGACCACATTTGCACTATGTGTGAACATCACAAAATATTTACTACCACCGCTATATAATTCATGCAAGATACTAGTATGACATAGGACTTGGGATTTTGTGAGTTTGATCACAGACCTATAATTTTTTTAGCCTCAGTTATTACTGCCTCCCATTCCTGCTTGCTGCAGCACACTCTGCAGGCTGAAAAAAGAACAAAGGTGAAAAATGGGAGTGGATCAAAAGCTGCCTTTGAAGCATCATCTTGAGTTATTACTGATGTCAGACAGAACAGTGAGAGGGCGTGTGATAATACTTTTATATTCGCTGCCTGTTTTAGAGTGGATGTGGCTGCCAGTGAATTATCCAGCGTTAACCCTCTTTCTCTCTCCCTCGCTGCCTCTTGAGGAGTTTATGAGATTTGTGGTTGCACTCTTACACATTTTCTTGTGGCTGTGAACTGACTGCAGCATGCGCTAAACACATGAGCGTTTCTTTGCATAAATGCATGTGCATGAGAATATCTGCAAGAACATTTCACAGATTCGGTGCCTTAGTAAAAACCTTCCAGTTTTTTTTTTAATGTATATTCATGCACACACCGTACCTAGCCAGATGAGTAATTGAGGGCATATTGAGCATCTCGACTTCCATGAGATGCTGCATTGATGAATAAATAATGGATCATCCTTTCAAGTGCATCTTTGAAGAGTGCTCAAATTTTTAACCCCATGAAACCAAGACACCACAATCACACGGAGCAGCGAGAGTCCTGCAGACTATAAACCTCTTATTGTCTCTGTCGTGGCCCTTCACACACCGCCTTTGTCCCTCAACACCCCCCATCCATCCGCTCTCCAGCAAAATGCCCCCCACTGGGTTTTCTTTCATTGGCCTGAAGCATCAGCGTGGTACACACACAAAAGGTCCCTCACATGCAAGGCATGCACATCAGACACTGCACTTTTATTATATAGCTTTAGAGCCCTCAAGGGCCAATATTTGTGGGAGGAGCATAATTTCCGTGCACACAACCCAATGAATCTGCAAGAGCACATTTGTCATAATAGGCAATGCACAAGCCTGAATGTTTTCAATATTCAGATCTAATTTTGGTCACGTCTTTGAAAAACAACAGAATTATGTTGCACGAAAGATGACATTGACAAGTGGCAGCCATTCAGACAAGTGGGCGAGTCATACATCATTGTTACTTACTGCATGAGCTTCAACCTGGCCTCCCACTTCTCCGTCCCAAATCCTATCAGAGTCAGAGGAGAAAGGCACTGAATGAAAGTGTTTGATATATGGCTCCGTTCCTTCCGTGTCGTCACGTCATTACAGCGATATTGGCACGAAAACACATTTTTCAATCTCGACAAATCAACTTGCGAGTCTGACATAACAGAGTGGATATTTCGGGGAGTAATGAGAGATTAAACATTCGCAAAATGTGTGTGTGGAGGGGTGGGGGTGGTGAGGCTGGCGTGAAACATGAATTCAAGTTGAATACAATAGCAGGTTTCCATGAAACCTCTGCTAATGATGCAATCCTTGAGCTTTTCAGCAGTGATGATAACGAGGCAAATATTTTGTCTCCACATTGTAACACTCGCCAACGCTAAGTAAAATGTTGCAGCGTGTAAAGGTGGTCACATTTTCATACAAGTACACAGCCATTATATTTGATTAATTAGTAGTTAACACTGTTGCCTCACAGTAAGAGAATTGAAGAATTACACAGGGGTTAAAATATAAAAATGTTCCAGTCATATTGAAAACTATACCACATTATTTGTCTGATCATCAAGATTCCAAAAAGGTAGTTTGGACTATCTATGACTGAATGTTATGGAGTTTATGGGGTAAAAACCTTAAGAATGGTGACAAAGGTCAATTTCAGTTCGTACAGGGGTCAAAAGTTAAAGTTGCTCTAATTTTAGTAAAAAAATGGTGCAAATTGTTGATTGAGCTACTTGGATTAATAAATTATCTGCTGCACTATATGTGGACTTTGCATGTCCCTCCCATATTTGCAAGGGTTCCCTCCAGGTGCTCTGACTTCCTCCCACTTTCACAGACATGCAGGTTCGATGAAATGAAAATTTACATTGACGGTGAATGTGTTTGACCACCTATATGTGGCCCTGCGATAGACCGGCGGCCTGTCCAGCGTGTCCCTCGCCTCTCATCTTATGACCACTGGGACAGTCTCCAGCTACCCCAGGACCGTTACCTGGAAAAGCAGGTGTAGAAAATAAATTAATTTCTATTTTGAAACCTTTCAATGCATTTGTTTCTGGAGTATATTTGTAGGGATTGTTTATACATTCTATATACTATATCAATCAATCAATCAATCAACTTTTTTCTTGTATAGCGCCAAATCACAACAAACAGTTGCCCCAAGGCGCTTATTTTTTTTTTTATCATTTTTATAGTTTATAAAATATTTTGCAATTTTCCTTGAATTCCTGTCAGCTGAATTCCTCACATGTCAACCTGACAGCCCAAGTGCCCAGATCTACTGTTACGCTATTTCTGAACTGGTGCCCCTATCAGCTCCAACCAGCACCTGGTTGAAAAATCATATTATGGATATATTGAATGTGGGTTGTTTGTTTTATTATGTTGGATGTACCAGACCTGTGCAATGATATATTCAACATAAAATACACAAAATAATAAATCTATTTTATCAGCATGTTCCATTAAATTGTATTATCTTACTTAAAGGTAAACATTAAATTCATGTAACAACTGAACTTCTGTTACTGTTAAAAAAATATTTTAATTCAACAAAGAAATGTATTTCAACCAAGCTGGAAAAAAGAGGTAAAGTGCACAACCCAACTCATTCACTTATTTGCACATACTGAGAAAAAAAAAAAAAAAAAATCAGATGATTTATATTCAGTTGTTCTCAGAGGTCTCATCCTGAGCATGAATGTCATGGTAATTTTGGACTTTTAATGATGTCTCTGAACAGTTGTTTTGCCAGAGTGGAATGATTGGTACAGCCACATAGGATCAAAATGATATATACAGGCTCAGATATACTCTGACCAAAAATATAAATGCTACACTTTTGTTTTTGCTCCTGTTTTTCATAAGCAGAACTCAAAAATCTAAAACATGTTTTACAAAAGACTTATTTCTCTCAAATATTGTTCACAAATCTGTCTAAATCTGTGTTAGTGAGCACTTCTGCTTTGTGGAGATAATCCATCCCACGTCACAGGTGTGGCATATCAAGATGCTAATTAGACAGCATGATTATTGCACAGGTGTGCCTTAGGCTGGCCACAATAAAAGGCCTCTCTGAAATGTGCAGTTTTATCACACAGCACAATGCCACAGATGTCACAAGTTTTGAGGGAGTGTGCATTTGGCATGCTGACTGCAGGAATGCCTACCAGAGCTCTTGCCCGTGAACTGAATGTTCATTTCTCTACCATATGCCATCTCCAAAGGCGTTTCAGAGAATTTGGCAGTGCATCCAACCAGCCTCACAACTGCAGACCACGTGTAACCACACCAGCTCAGGACCTCCACATCCAGCATGTTCACCTCCAAGATCGTCTGAGACCAGCTACCTGGACAGTTGCTGCAACAATCAGTTCACAGAACTAAAGAATTTCTGCAGAAACTGTCAGAAACCATCTCAGGGAAGCTCATCTGCATGTTCATCATCCTCATCTGGGTCTCGACTCGACTGCAGTTTGTCGTCGTAACCGACTTAAGTGGGCAAATGCTCACATCTGATGCCGTCTGGCTGCTGATCAACTCTATACAAAGGAGATGTGCTGCACTGCATGAGGCAAATGGTGGTCACACCAGATACTGACTGGTTTTCTGCCCCCCCCCCCCCCCCCATAAAGCAAAACTGCACATTTCAGAGTGGCCTTTAACTGTGGCCAGCCTAAGGCACACCTGTGCAATAATCATGCTGTCTAATCAGCATCTTGATATGCCACACCTGTGAGGTGGGATGGATTATTTCGGCAAATAAGTGCGCACAAACATAGATTTAGACAGATCTCTGAACAATATTTGAGAGAAATACATCTTTTGTGTTTACAGAAAATGTTTTAGATCTTTGAGTTCAGATCATGAAAAGTGGGATCAAAAACAAAAGTGTTGCATTTATATTTTTGTTCAGTGTATATTCATACATTGACTTAAATCTTTTAATAAGTGGTACTGAAGATTCCACAGTGTCTTAATGTCACAAGGCCAAGGCCTATTAACTCCTTATTAGTGATCATGACAAACTACACCTGGTAGTTTCTCTGTGTGAGCATAAAAAGGCTGTTTGATAGGACTCATTGGACTGACCAATACTTCGAACAACTAGAACATCCAAGGAACTCAATGAAGAGCGGTTCAAAGACATCATTAAAAGCCCAAAATTACCATGACGTTCATGCCTATGATGGCTCTTTGTGAACTTTCAACTGCAACTGTATATCTTCAGCAAGCACATGGAGTATGTATGTAGAATCATGAAGTCTCAATCTTATAGAGAAAATATTGCATAGGCTTTTTAAACAGTGTCACTTTCATTGTGAGGAAATGTCCAGTGCACAGGTGCCTGAGTGCCATCTCCAGCCAGTAGTAGTAGATGGCCAAGAGGACATCCACATTTCACCTGGATGCACCAGGTGGATGGCTATTTTGAGAGATGTGGGAATGGGTCAGTTGTCTGCTTGCATGGTTGTCATTCAGGGCCCAAGGCTGTTCCGTGATTTCATGTATGTGGCAAAACACTGCACCAGAGCATACTTTCAGAGTTGACTTAAGTACAGGCTGACAGTAATTCTTCAAGCTCGCCATCGAACTCACTCATTCATGTGCAACAAAGTAAATAGCTGGTTTTGATTTAGAAAACTATGTTGTGATGTGCTGTTCATGATGAACCAATCTGGAAGAATTCATTTTTTAAATTAACAAAACAATGAGTCATGTCTAACTGCCCTCACACAGACAGTGTGATTGTGGCATTTGTGGCGTTGTAGCACTCACCACCAAAACTTGCCACTATAGGCCACAAACATGTCAGACAATGTGGCACTGTTGTCGGGACTTGCCAGGGTGTGGTGAGTCACGCTCAAAACACTTGCCACTTAAACTTACTTGTTGAGTGGTCGCCCATTGCACAACGCTAACACACCATCTGTTTGAGAGACTGGAAAGCACCAGGTTGTTCAAAAGCTACAAATTCATTAAGAAACAAGAAAAAAAAATTGGAGAAAAATGTTTATAAAATGCTATACAGGAAGCAGCAGATGACACACTTTGTTAAACACTACGCAACCGTCACACAAGGCGCACAAGCTGGCAGTCGCTGGTAATAGTATTGAGTGATGGCAAGTACAGTGAGGAAAATACGTATTTGACCCCCTGTCTGTTTTGCAGGTTTTCCCACCTACAAAGAATGGAGAGGTCTGTAATTTTTATCGTAGGTACACTTCAACTGTGAGAGACAGAATCTAAAAAAAATCCAGAAAATCACATTGTATGATTTTTAAATAATTAATTTGCATTTTACTGCATGAAATAAGTATTTGACCCCCTACCAACCAGGAAGAATTCTGGCTCTCACAGACCTGTTAATTTTTCTTTAAGAAGCCCGCTTATTCTGCACTCTTTACCTGTATTAATTGCACCTGTTTGAACTTGTTACCTGTATAAAAGACACCTGTTTGCACACTCAATCAATCACACTCCAACCTGTCCACCATAGCAAGACCAAAGAGCTGTCTAAGGACACAGGGACAAAACTGTAGACCTGCACAAGGCTGGGATGGACTACAGGACAAGCAGCTTGGTAGAAGACAACAACTGTTATGATTATTTATTAGAAAGTGGAAGAAACACAAGATGACTGTCAATCTCCCTCGGTCTGGGATTCCATGCAAGATCTCATTTTGTGGGGTAAGGATCATTCTGAGAAAGCTCAGAACTACACAGGAGGACCTGGTTAATGACCAGAAGCATTTCAAGGTGCTGGAGTAGCCTGGCCAGTCTCCAGACTTGAACTCAATAGAAAATCTTTGGAGGGAGCTGAAACTCCAAATTTGAAAGTTTTGGAGAACATCTGTATGGAGGAATGGACCAAAATCCCTGTTGCAGTATGTGAAAACTTGGTCAAGAACTACAGGAAACGTCTGACCTCTGTAATGGCAGACAAATGTTTCTGTACCAGTTGTTAAGCTCTGTTTTTCTAGGGGGTCAAATACTTATTTTATGCAATAAAATGCAAATTAATTATTTAAAAATCATACAATGTGATTTTCTGGATTATTTTTTTTTTTAGATTCTGTCTCTCACAGTTGAAGTGTACCTATGATAAAAATTACAGACCTCTCCATTCTTTGTAGCTGGGAAAACCTGCAAAACTGACAGGGGGTCAAATACTTATTTTCCCCACTGTATAGCACACTTGTGGTTGCCACAAACACATGCTTGATTATGCCATAATCAGGCCATCAGCACCTTCATTGAAAGGAAACTTCAGTCTACCATTTTATTCATCAAATTATCAAGCTGTTGCACATTGTTACGGGAATAGATGAGAATGATGACTTTATCCAGTAAGAAGAGGTCCCAAACAACTACAACTACAAACCAAATTGGTGATGAAAGTAAACCAAATAAGCTTAAATTCACCTAATTCCTTCAGGAAGTAGCAGTGAATTTACAATTTTTTTAATCCAGTAACATTCATTCATTCATTTTCTATACAAGCTTATTCCAATTAGGTATCATGGAGGGAGCTGAAGAATATCCCAGTGGTCTCTCGGTGAGAGGCTGGGTATACCCTGGACAGGCCCCCGGACTATCACAGGGTCACATATAGACAGACACATTCACACTCATTCATGGTCAATTTCAAGTTTTCAGTTCACCTAACTTGTACATCTTTGGAAAGGAGAGGAAGCCAGAACACCTGGAGGAAACCCAAGCAAAAACAGGGAGAACACGCAAACTCCCCAGAGAAAGGGCTAGGCCAGAAGTACACCTGGGGTCTTCTCACACTGAGGCAACTGTGCTAACCACTAATCCACTGTGCCACCAATCTGGCAACAAAGTATATAAACATTAAACAAATAATAAAATGTAAATAAATGAGATGAGTAAACAAATCTTTAAAGTCAACATTTTTCTAGTACTACTCTGTAAAACTGATTAAAACTCCTGCCTCAGAACATCAGATACTCAAGAATGAATTTGTAAAACTGATTAAAACTCCTGCCTCAGAACATCAGATACTCAAGAATGAATTCATACATTGACCACGCAACAGAAGGACACCATGTTTTACCTACCATTCTGTTTGCTTGTCGCTGAGCTCATGACTAGCAGACATTATACATGCCTTTGCATCTAAAACAGTTACTGCTGCCAAGGTTATATTTTCACCTCTCATAAGCTTGTTGTTTAGTTTTCTGCAGTTGGTGAAAATGCTGATACCTGAACTGGAATCAAACCCATTACATTTCTGAGGTGATCCCCAACATGGTCCCTTTCAGTGGTGTTCAACTGATTTTAAATAGGTGGCTTAGTGGTTAGCACTGCTGCCTCACAGCAAAAAGGTCATGGGATCAATTCCCACCTGTGGCCTTTTTGTGTGGAGATTGCTTGTGTTTCCTCCGGGTGCTCCCACATTTAAAGACATGCAGGTTAGGTGAGTTGGAATCTTTATAATTGCTCAGGTCTCCCTTGCAAAAGAGATCTCGATCTCAGTGGGACTAACCTGGTTAAATAAAGATCAAATAGACGTTAAAATGTTTCGGTTGAGACAAGAGATTTGGAAAATCATTTCTTTCAAAAGTGAGACACCCCCCCAGCCAAACACACGCACGCACACACGCATACACACACAAAGCATTTACTAAAAACAGGGGGACTGTCCTGGAATAGAAACCATTCATGAAGTTGGCCCCACCTCCTACAATGCACTGCATGCCATAGCAACCAATGTGAAGGGTAAAATAAAGTTTTGTTCAGTATTATGTCTCTGGAGTCATGTTCATTCTGTCATTTAATCATGCCCCAAGTGGGTAAGGGTGAAACCTTGCATCTTGTGTGACTTGTGTTGTGATTTGGCGCTGTATATATTAATTAATTGGATTGAAATTGAACTCAAAACTCTTGCATCTTTGGTTGTACCAACAACAGGACTAAAATGGGAGAGACCATATTGTACATTATCCTGACTTGGGCTAGAAAGATGACAGAAATGACTCCATGCACTTGGGAAACATTCTACTCCAGTTATCACTATGGCGGCCCAAATCAGATTATCATTACTTCTGGTCCTCATACTGTATTTCACAGAAGTTACTGTAACTAAAAAATGGCTGGATGCATTTTTATCAATTTTGGTGGGAATATTTCTTGGGCACATAGCTTGAGATAAATACGTTTTGGAGATGATCAAGAATACATAATGTTTGAAAAGGATCAACAAAAACATTTTGTGCTACACAGTAAAATGACCAGTGTAAAACTAACACTCACAGTGTTAAATTAACAGTCAGTGTATATATGGTCCTAGAGTGAGACATATGTTCATTGTCAGTGTTAATTTAACACTGGTGATTTTACTGTGTAGATCGATCTATCTATCTATCTATCTATCTATCTATCTATCTATCTATCTATCTATCTATCTATCTATCTATCTATCTATCTATCTATCTATCTATCTATCTATCTATCTATCTATCTATCTATCTATCTATCTATCTATCTATCTATCTATCGTTCGATGTATATCTCTCTAAAACATGTTCTGCTATATCTCCACAATGAATAGAGCTAGAGAGATGATTTGAAGTTTTTATTGATCAGCAAAATATTTGTAGTTACTTGTTACAAGAGGTGTCATGATAAAGTAACAAGGAAGTCATAAAAGATAGTCTTATTTGTTCAATAAATTTTTTTCATCAATCCAGTAAAATTCCTCTTTACATAGATCTCAGTGTAAGATCGAAGTGATTTGCAATCATTCTCTTTGAGGTTACCATGTTAGCTGCTTATAAATGAGTTTGGTTTGGCAGTGACATACAAGTTGCAAAACCTTTCACCAAAACGTTGAAGAAACAAATTATCACCACAGGTTTTTCTAATGAAACCTCTGTGCACACTCAAAAGCTTGCATGTGCTACTAACATGAACAATCAGACATGGTTATATCCCAGTGTGCAGAGTGCACAGAGTTTACATCAGCCCCCTGATGGCTTTCTTGCATCTTATTCACCCACAGCAAGCGGTTATTTACAGGTCTGATTGGACGTTTACACACACTCATCATGGACATAAATGTGATGGTAATTTTAGAGTTTTATTGATGTCCTTGAACTGTTCTTTTGTCAGGGTGGAATCATTGTACAGCATATACAGTTGTATGTAAAAGTTTGGGCACCCCTGATGATTTCCATGATTTTCCTTTATAAATCATTTGTTATGTGTCGGACGCAGCTCGGAGAACCGACCAGCGTTTGAAGGACCCAGTATGAAATAAGCAGAGCACGGTACAAAGGCTAACTGAATTTAATACATAACAGTGATAATATAATAACAAAAAGGTGCGGCCTGGCGTGGTGCGCTCCCAGCAGCGCTAACGGTCCGGAGCCAGAAGCTGTTTCGGACCCAAGGACCCCGCCGACACCCCCCAGGTGGCCGCAACAACCGAGTCTGTGAAAGAAGGAACCATTATGTGAGTCCACACTCTACACACAGAACACTTAAAGGTGTACAAACAGCAAACACTTCCTGGCTTGATTACTGATCAGCTTCCCAACCTGCAGGCATGGAACATCCAGTTCACAAAACTCCACTGCAGTGGAAGCTGATACATGACTAACAAACAGCTCAATACAATAAGGTGTGAGGGACACCACATTTACTGACTGTATAACTGTTAGTCACAAAATCTAACGTACCTCAGGAAGTGTGCTGACGAGCGTGAAACCTCACCCCCTCCTCTTTCACAGACTGTGCATCAAACCTGGACGTTCTCAGCATCCGCTGCTGATGAGATGGCTCCCGAGACGACGATCTCACCCGTCTGGTCACAAGGTCGAGTCTCCGGCAAATACACACTGTGCACTCCAGTCTTAAATGCCAACATGTTCCAATCCATCCAGATGCACCACAGCTGTGAGTCCTGACGAGTCGCAGGTGATCAGGGTGAGGTCCTGACAACCTCAGCAACACAGCCACTCAGTCCCAAACGCACGCCACCTGGGAGGAAAACTAAAAGACAGAAACAAACCGGCAGCCAGGCCCCCCCAGCCATATAACATCATTTGTTGTTTGGATCAGCAATTTCAGTTAAATATATCATATAGCAGACAAACACAGTGATATTTAAGAAGTGAAATGAAGGTTATAGGATTTACATAAAGTGTGCAATGATTCTTTAAACAAAATTAGGCAGGTGCATAAATTTGGGCACCCAACAGAAAAAAATACATCAATATTTAGTAGATCCACCCTTTGCAGAAATAACAGCCTCTAAACACTTCCTATAGCTTCCAATGAGAGTCTGGATTCCAGTTGAAGGTACAACCCCAGTTCCAATGAAGTTGGGACATTGTGTTAAATGTAAATAAAAACAGAATACAATGATTTGCAAATCCTCTTCAACCTATATTCAATTGAATACACCACAAAGACAAGATATTTAATGTTCAAACTGATAAACTTTATTGTTTTTGCGCAAATATTTGATCATTTTGAAATGGATGCCTGCAACATGTTTCAAAAAGCTGGGACAGTGGAATGTTTACCACTGTGTTACCACACCTTTCCTTCTAACAACACACTGGGAACTGATGACACTAATTGTTGAAGCTTTGTAGGTGGAATTGTTTCCCATTCTTGCTTGATGCACAACTTCAGTTGTTTAACAGTCCGGGGTCTCTGTTGTCATATTTTGTGCGTCATAATACGCCACACATTTTCAATGGGCGACAAGTCTAAACTGCAGGCAGACCAGTCTAGTACCTGCACACTTTTACTATGAAGCCACGCTGTTGTAACACGTGCAGAATGTGACTTGGCATTGTCTTGCTGAAATAAGCAGGGACGTCCCTGAAAAAGACGTTGCTTGGATGGCAGCATGTGTTGCTCCAAAACCTGGATGTACCTTTCAGCATTGATGGTGCCATCACAGATGTGTAAGTTGTCCATGCCATGGGCACTAACACCCCCCCATACCATCACAGATGCTGGCTTTTAAACTTAGCACTGGTAACAATCTGGATGGCCTTTTTCCTCTTTTGTCCAGAGGACACGACGTCCATGATTTCCAAAAACAATTTGAAATGTGGACTCATCAAACCACAGCAGACTTTTCCACTTTGCGTCTGTCCATTTCAAATGAGCTCGGGCCCAGAGAAGGCGGAGGATGTTGTTGATGTATGGTTTTCGCTTTGCATGGTAGAGTTTTAACTTGCACTTGTAGATGTAGCGATGAACTGTGTTAACTGACAATGGTTTTCTGAAGTGTTCCTGAGCCCACGCGGTAAGATCCTTTACACAATGATGTTGGTTTTTATTGCAGTGCCGCCTGAGGGATTGAAGGTCACGAGCATTTAATGTTGATTTTCGGCCTTGTAGAAAGTTCTTCAGATTCTCTGAATTTTCTGATTATATTATGGACTGTAAATGATGGAATCCCTAAATTCCTTGCAATTGAACATTGAGAAACATTGTTCTTTAACTGTTGGACTATTTTTTCATGCAGTTGTTCACAAAGTGATGATCCTCACCACGTTTGCTTGTGAAAGGCTGAGACTTTTTGGGATGCTCCGTTTATATCCAATCATGAGTGTCCTCAGTTCCCAAACACTTATTGAGTGTTGTTAGAAGGAAAGGTGATGTAACACAGAAATGAAATGGATGCCTGCAACACATTTCAAAATGAGCAAAGATTTTCACAAAAAGTTTCTGTGTAGGCTCTCAGTTGTCCAGGTGGTTTCCATAGTAGAGAAGCTTGAATCTTCTACTGGACTGGGTTGCTTGACGTGAGGACGTTTCGCTTCAAATCACAGAAGCTTCCTCAGCTAAAATTCTTGCTCTGGTAGTCTGACTTCTGTGTTGACTCTTGTAGAGAAGAATAAACCAGAAGCCAACAAAAGCTGGAGTTTTTTAACCTAACCAGACCCACCTACCGAGAGGCTGACTGCTATAGGCTAGTGACTACACAATAGCTCTAATTAACACCTATTGTGCTCTAGTTAGCACTCTCCTAATGACAGAATGGAAGCCTCCCCTGATGGCTCCCTTGACGACTCTCTCCTGATGACGTGAATGGCTCATTACCATGAACAAAAGACTGAAACTGCTTTGACCTGAGTACCACATTGTAAACAGGGGACAAAGCGTGTCTGAGACCCGCTCCGCGGTTAAGGCTGGGTTTCAACTGTTTTACAAAGAATGCTTCCTTGACACCTCTCTCAAACCATTTCTTCTCTCTGGCAAAGATTTTAACTTCCTTGTCCTCAAACATTTGGTTAGTGTCTTTCAAGTGGAGATGAACTGCAGACTGAGGTCCACTGGCGACCTTTCTGTGGTGCTGGTATAGCCTTGTGTGTAAAAGTTGCTTTGTCTCACCTATGTAGTGTTCATTACACTTTTGCTGACATCTGATATGATACACTACATTGCTATGTTTGTAACTAGGGATCCTGTCTTTAGGGTGAACTAATTTCTGTCTCAAGGTGTTGACTGGTTTAAAGTAAACTGGGATTTTGTGCTGTCTGAAGATCCTCTGTAGTTTTTCCCCTACTCCTGCTAAATAAGGGAGAGACACTCCTCTTCTTCTTGCCTCCGTCTCCTGTCTATCTGGTCTCTTTGTTTTCTGGGACTTCTGCACTTTGTCCAGGGACCAACGTGGGTACCCACATACTGTGAGGGCTTTCCGTACAAGTTGTTGCTCTTTAGCCCTTCCCTCTGCAGTTGTGGGTACTTGTAGAGCTCTGTGTTGAAAAGTCCTGGTCACCCCGAGCTTGTGTTCAAGGGGGTGGTTTGAGCCAAAGAGCAGATATTGGTCAGTGTGAGTGGGTTTTCTGTAAACCTCTGTCAGGAGCTGCCTGTTCTCTCCAATTGTAACATCACAGTCCAAGAAGGCTAAATGGTTGTTTCTGGCATCCTCACGTGTGAACTTGATATTGGAGTCCATCGAATTGATGTGTTCTGTAAAGTCCTCGACCTCCTGTTGCTTGATTTTAACCCATGTGTCATTGACATATCTGAACCAGTGACTGGGAGAGATGCCCGTGAACGACGTCAAGGCTGTCTTCTCCACTCGCTCCATGTACAGATTGGCCACAATGGGGGATACTGGAGACCCCATCGCACAACCATGGATCTGCCTGTAGTAATTCCCCCTAAATAGGAAATACGTGGTGTTAAGACAGATCTCCAAGAGTTGGCAGATGTGGTCTGGTGTGAGTTTGGTCCTTTCAGGTAGAGACACATCTTCCAGCAGTCTCTGCCTCACAGCTGAAATGGCCTCAGTGGTGGGGATGCAGGTGAACAATGAAGTCACATCAAATGACACCATAGTTGGTGTCATTTGGTGTTAAAATATGGTGGTGGTCACAATGGTCACACCATTGTGGCCAATCTGTACATGGAGCGAGTGGAGAAGACAGCCTTGATGTCATTCACGGGCATCTCTCCCAGTCACTGGTTCAGATATGTCGATGACACATGGGTTAAAATCAAGCAAAAGGAGGTCGAGGACTTTACAGAACACATCAATTCGGTGGACTCCAATGTCAAGTTCACACGTGAGGATGCCAGAAACAACCATTTAGCCTTCATGGACTGTGATGTTATGATTGGAGAGAACAGGCAGCTCCAGACAGAGGTTTACAGAAAACCCACTCACACTGACCAATATCTGCTCTTTGGCTCAAACCACCCCCTTGAACACAAGCTCGGGGTGATCAGGACTCTTCAACACAGAGCCCTACAGGTGCCCACAACTGCAGAGGGAAGGGCTAAAGAGCAACAACTTGTACGGAAAGCCCTCACAGTATGTGGGTGCCCATGTTGGTCCCTGGACAAAGTGCAGAAGTCCCAGAAAACAAAGAGACCAGATAGACAGGAGACGGAGACAAGAAGAAGAGGAGTGTCTCTCTCTTATTTAGCAGGAGTAGGGGAAAAACTACAGAGGATCTTCAGACAGCACAAAATCCCAGTTTACTTTAAACCAGTCAACACCTTGAGACAGAAATGAGTTCACCCTAAGGACAGGATCCCTAGTTACAAACATAGCAATGTAGTGTATCATATCAGATGTCAGGAAAACTGTAATGAACACTACATAGGTGAGACAAAGCAACTTTTACACAAGAGGCTATACCAGCACCACAGAAAGGTCGCCAGTGGACCTCAGTCTGCAGTTCATCTCCACCTGAAAGACACTAACCACACATTTGAGGACAAGGAAGTTAAAATCTTAGCCAGAGAGAAGAAATGGTTTGAGAGAGGTGTCAAGGAAGCATTTTTTGTAAAACAGTTGAAACCCAGCCTTAACCGCGGAGCGGGTCTCAGACACGCTTTATCCCCTGTTTACAATGTGGTACTCAGGTCAAAGCAGTTTCAGTCTTTTGTTCATGGTAATGAGCCATTCATGTCATCAGGAGAGAGTCGTCAAGGGAGCCATCAGGGGAGGCTTCCATCCTGTCATTAGGAGAGTGCTAACTAGAGCACAATAGGTGTTAATTAGAGCTATTGTGTAGTCACTAGCCTATAGCAGTCAGCCTCTCGGTAGGTGGGGTCTGGTTAGGTTAAAAAACTCCAGCTTTTGTTGGCTTCTGGTTTATTCTTCTCTACAAGAGTCAAGACAGAAGTCAGACTACCAGAGCAAGAATTTTAGCTGAGGAAGCGTCTGTGATTTGAAGTGAAACGTCCTCACGTCAAGCAACCCAGTCCAGTAGAAGATTCAAGCTTCTCTACTATTTTCACAAAAACAATAAAGTTTATCAGTTTGAACATTAAATATCTTGTCTTTGTGGTGTATTTAATTTGAATATAGGTTGAAGAGGATTTGCAAATTACTGTATTCTGTTTTTATTTACATTTTATAGAACGTCCCAACTTCATTGGAATTGGGGTTGTATTTTGGACCATTCTTCTTTACAAAACATCTCAGCTTTGTTGGTTTCTGAGCATGGACAGCCCGCTTAAAATCACACCACAGATTTTCAATAATATTCAGGTCTGGGGACTGAGATGGCCATTTAGAACATTGTACTTGTTCTTCTGCATGAATGCCTTAGTAGATTTTGAGCAGTGTTTAGGGTTGTTGTCTTGTTGAAAGATCCAGCCCTGGCACAACTTCAACTTTGTCACTGATTCTTGGACATTGTTCTCAAGAATCTGCTGACATTGACTGGAATCCATGTGACCCTCAACATTAACAAGATTCCCAGTACCTGCACTGGCCACACAGCCACACAGCATGATGGAACCACCTCCAAATTTTACTGTAGGTAGCAAGTGTTTTTCTTGGAATGCTGTGTTCTTTTTCAGCCATCCATACCACCCCTTGTTATGTCCAAATAACAATTTTAGTTTCATCAGTTCACAGCACCTTATTCCAAAACGAAGCTGGCTTGTCCAAATGTGCTTTATCATACCTCAAGCGACTCTTTTGTGGCGTGTACGCAGAAAAGGCTTCCTCTGCATTACAGCATCATACAGTATATCTTTGTGCAAAGTGCACTTTATAGTTGAACAATGCACAGAGACGCTATCTGTGGCAATATCATGTTGTAGATCTTTGGAGCAGGTCTGTGGGTTGACTATAACTGTTCTCACCATCCTTCGCTTCAGTTTATCTGAGAATTTTCTTGGCCTGCCACTTCGGGCCTTAACTAGTGCTGTGCCAGCAGTCTTCCATTTCCTCACTATGTTCCTCAATGGAAACTGACAGCTGAAATCTCTGAGATAGCTTTTTGTATCCTTCCCCTATACCATGCTGTTGAACAATCTTTATTTTCAGGTCATTTGAGAGGTGTTTAGAGACCCCATGTTGCCACTTATTAGAAGAGATGCAAAGAGGGGAAAGAATTGCAAATGGCCACCTTAAATACCCTTTCTCATGATTGGATTCACCTATTTAAGGAGGTCAAGGGTCAATGAGCTTACCAAACCAATTTTGTGTTCCAATATTTAGTGTTAAATGTATTCAAATCAATAAAATGACAAGGGTGCCCAAATTCATGCACCTGCCCAATTTTGTTTAAATAATTGTTGCACTTTCTGTAAATACTGGAAAATTTATTTCACTTCTCAAATATCAGTGTGTGCATCTGTTATATGATATATTTAACTGCAATCTCTGATCCAGACAACCAATGATTTATAAAGTAAAATCATGAAAATTATCAGGGGTGCCCAAACTTTTGCATACGACTGTATCAATAATGACTTTAAAAAACAAGAATTGGTTGCACAAGTTTGAATTTATTTAGGATCTTCTCTAATCCACACAGGGTCAAAATTATATATATGGACTCAAATATACAGTATACATACATTCACTTAAATCTTTTAATAGTTGGTACTGAAGGTTTTTCAATGTCTTTTAATGGAACAAAGCCAAGGCCTAGTAATGTTGTGGCTGGGGTGCCTGGCGTGCCTGGCTGGCTTTTGTTTGTCTTCTGTTTTCTGTCTTTTGTTTTTCCTTCCAGGTGGCATGCGTTCAGGACTGAGTGGATGTGTGGCTGAGTTATTAGGACCTCACCCTGATCACCTGAAGCTTGTCATGTGCAGCTCGTCAGGACTCACAGCTGTGGTGCATCTTTATGGATTGGGGCATGGTTGCATTTAAGTCTGGAGTACACAGTGTGTATTTGCCAGAGACTCGACCTTGTGACCAGACGGGTGAGATCGTCGTCTAGAGAGCCATCTCATCATCATGGATGCAGAGACCGTACCAGGTTTGATGCCATGGTCTGTGAAAGAGGAGGGGGTGAGGTCTCATGCTCGTCAGCACACTTCCTGAGGTACTTTAAGTTTTGTGACTAACATGAGTACAGTCAGTAAATATGGTGTCCCTCACACCTTATTATATTGAGCTGTTATGTTAGTCATTTAATCAGCTTCCACTGCAGTGGAGAATTGAACTGGGTGTTCCATGCCTGCAGGGTGGGAAGCTGATTGGTGATTAAGCCAGGAAGTGTTTGCTGTTTATGTACACCTTTGAGTGGTCTCTCTGTGTGTGGAGTGGTGGACTCACATGATGGTTTCTTCTTTCACAGACTTGGTTGGTCGCGGCCACCTGGGGGGTGTCGGCGGGGTCCTTGGGTCCGAACTGTTCTGGCTCCGGACCGTTTGTGCTGCTGGGAGCGCACCATCTTTCCACCTCGCCAGACCGCGCACTTATTTGTTCTGCACATCACTGTTATGTTATTAAATTCTGTTATCCTTTGTACCGTGCTCTGCTTATTTTATACTGGGTCTTACTTCAAACGCTGGTCGGTTCTCCGCCCGCGTCCGACACATAACAAGTAACTCCTAATGAGTGATTATGATTGACTACAGCTGGTAGGGTCTCTTTGCCAGCATAAAACAATAATGTGTTGGACAGCGCTCATTGGACTGTCCAATACTCAGAACAGTGGGAAAGTCCAAAGAACTCAGTGAAGCTCTCACACACACACACTCATCTTCAACCATTTAGTCCAATTAAGGGTCGCGGGGGATGCAGCCTATCCCAACAGTCATAGAGTGTGAGGCAGTGTACACCCAGGACAGGACGCCAGTCTGTCACAGGGCCACAAACAGACAAACAAAGACATCCACATCCACTTGCACACCTACGGACAATTTAAAGATTCCAATCCACCGAACCCACATGTCTTTGGATGTGGGAGGAAACTGAAGCACCCGGAGGAAACCCACGCAAACACGGGGAGAACATGCAAACTCCACACAGAAAGGCCACAGGGAATTGAACCCATGACCTTCTCACTGTGAGGCAACAGTGCTAACCGCTAAGTCACCGTGCTGCCCACAGTGAAGATCTAAGAAGGAGAATTGTAGATTTACACAAGTTGGGAAGGTGGGAAAGCCATTTCTAAACAACTGCAGATTCCAAGATCATGAGTTCAGTTGACTGTACATCTGTATGTTGGTCAGACACAGTATGTCATTACTTTGCCAAGGTCTGGAAGAAGACCCAAACTGTCATGTTCATATGAGATGAAATTGGTTAGGATGTTCAGGAACAACCCAGGAACCACCAAAGCTATGCCCTGCCATGAACTGGAAACTGCTGAAACACCAGTCCACAGTGGAGCAAGTTTTACTTCATCATGGACTGACAGGGTGCTGATGAAGAAAGAAATTGTTTATGGTCATACAAGAAAAAGATTGAGCTATTTGGCTACAGTGACAAGAGATATATTTGGAAGAGCAAAGGTTTGGCTTTCAAACCAAAGAACACTGTATCAGCTGTCAATTATGGTGGTGCTAGCCTCATGCTCTGGGGCTGTTTTGTACCACCAGTGGTACTGGTGCATTATGCAAACTGGATGGAATAATGAAGAAGGAAGACTGCCTCCAAATTCTTGAACATCATCTCAAATCAACTGCTAGACAGTTGAAACTTGGCCACAATTGGGTTTTCCAACAGGACAATGACTCCAAACACACATCAAAACTTGTGGGTTGGATAAAGCAGGCTAACATTAAGGTTCTGGAATGGTCTTCCTAAAGCCCTGACCTCAACCCTATTGAAAATTTGTAGACTGCACTTAAAAGTTGTGTCATGCAAGTAAACCAACAAATTTAAACAAAGTATACCAATTCTGCCAAGAAACATGGTTAAGTATGGAGTCAGAATGATGTCAGAAGTATCTTGTTGAGGTCCAACTTGCTAAAGGACATGCGACCTAATATTATTCTATTCTATTCTATTCTATTCTATTAGTGGTGGAGTATGTTTGTATATATTTGATCCTGTATGTATAATTTTGTCCCTGTGTGGATTAGAGATCTAAAATAAATTCAAACTTGTGCACCCAGTTCTTGTTGTTTAAAGTGATTAATGATGTATGCTGTACAATCATTCCACCCTGACAAAAGAACAGGTCAATGACCAAAAACCCAAAAGCCCAAAATTATAATGACATCCATGCCCCTGATGAGTGTATGTAACCTCCAACAACTGTCCATACTGTCCACGGAGCTGTCCGTGGTCCTTAGACTGTGGTGCTGACCGGTGCCAGCTCTCATGTGGTGTTACAGATGGACACTGCGCTAAACAGACATGCACAAGACTTTCCTTTCTTGTGTTCCTTGTAAATACAACACTTTCAGAGTTCTCTGCACTTATTTTGCACACTGGATTTTAACCCTAGAGTCCCCAAACTTGGGGACTTGCCCTGTTTTGGAACATTTGAACACTCATAACTAACCAATGCTGACACCAACATACACTTATTATATGTCAAAATGTCAAGCGAAGTCTCCTCTACAAAGGTATCCACTTCAATAACATATCAAATAACCACAGCTGAAACGCCAAGTAAATAAAGACATAAATTGGAATTCACAAAACCTCATTTACTCCTACCAAGTATTATTTACTTTCAATTTTTTTGCATCCACAACATCCCCTAGGACCTGTCTTTTAGCTGATCCAAACTTTTGCATTTTTGACCTTGTACAAGCTGAGAAATAAATCCTAATGTAGGGGTATGTGATTTTTTGTGAAATAGGCTCTAGGGCTTAAGGGGTTAATGTCTCCATTTTTATAGTTTTTATATGATTTCATAGAGAATAGTATTAAGGCTTTTAAACTGATTTTTTATCAATCTTTCAGGCTGTTTTATAAAGCAGGCTTTTATGCCTCCGTTTTAATTTGTTCAGTCTGTGACTTTATCTAAGTTGTATCTGTTTTTTAAGTTGTCTGTCATTTTTCTGCTCTGCAGCTGTTGCAGCACTATTGCACAAGCGACATTTCCCTGAGGGGACAATAAAGTATATTTGACTAATTTGAAGAAAGCTCAAATATGTTGCTGCGTATTGAAGTGAGCACATGGTTTTGGGAACTCAGAAGTTTCTGACTTGGGGTTAAATGCTTCTTCTGGTGCACAGTACTGAGTGCTCTTCTACTCCACATGAAGGTCATCACTTCTGCAAGACCCTTAAATGGTGTCTCCCTTTATGACGCATGAAGTTTGAAGGGGAAAAAAATGTGATTTACGGACTCTCTCTCTCTCTCTCTCTCTCTCTCTCTGAAGTGGAGGCGCTGCTTGGCTCTGTCAGTGCGCAGCGTTAGTGCGCGCCGGATCACCTGCAGACTGACAGCGTGCGGTGCGCGGAAGATTTTTTTTTTTTTTAGAGCCCAGGAAGAAGAAAAAGGGTTACTCTCCTCCTGTTCCATGGCCTCAAAGGAGAGCACAGCGGCGGGCTTCGCCACGATCAGCAGAGAAATCACAGGTGAGCTCCGTCTGCCACTTTAACGCTCTCGGCGTGGCTGCTGGATGACTTTTTTTGTTGTTGCGTGTTTGCGCTCAGCTGCTCTGATCGGTGCTGTGCGCCTTTCAAACGTTTGATCACTGCAGTGTTGGCGAAAGAAATGAAAGAGTTGATGGTTTTGGAAGATCATTAATCTCCACAACCTGGAGTGTTCACTTTTGGATTTACGCGCGTCGTGGTCCCGTGTGTGTGTTAAGTGTTATAATAATGCTTTCGCATTTATATTTATTTATTTCTTGTTTCCTGCGTGGGCGTCAATCATGTTTTAGGTGACGCCAATTAAGGTGTTAAAGTGGGCGTGGCTCTCTCTGCATCCTGATGATGCTGTTTTTACCAGCTGGAGCTTGAGGCCACGATCACACCTGCCTGTTCACACTCCTGGAGGTGTGTGTGTGTGTGTGTGTGTGTGTGTGGAAAAAAATGAGTTGGGTGGGGGGGTTACTGACCTCTCAATCCCACTCTTTCCACACCCTCCTGTGGGGAGCAGATGCTGATCAGATGAGTAGGTTTGGAGCTGCAGAGTGTATTAAAGCCATTAAAGGATTGGGTCTTAGCCAGATTAATGTCAGTAACTCTGCTTATCTTTGGCTGATCTCTCCTTCGGTCTGTGCTCCTCACACGCCCCAACTCCACTGTATCTGTGGAAAGTGAGAATTATGAGTGTGCAGTGAGGGAGGATGTGATGATTTATCTCTCCATCTGCTCCATTCCGCAAGCACACATTTAGCACAGGTGGCCCTGTGAACGCAGGCCACGAAAATATTGCATCTCCCAGGCATATGTGCGTAGTTGTAGTCCTGAAGTTCGATGTTAGTGTTTATGTGCACAGGGGGATCCGTACGAGGCCCCCTGAGGGCGATGCCACCCCTGGAATGCAATTGGTTTCTCCAAGTCCTGGCAATAATCAGTGGTTCTGTCTGGGCATAAGGCTATGTGGTATATTGTTTGAGTTGAGTGACATCACCAGGAAAGGCAACTTAAGTTTGTTGCGTGAACAGTTTTTCTTACTTCTAGAGGGGGAGAAATGTAAATGACTCAGACAGGGATTGGGGGTGGTGGGGGTGCTCAGCTGATGCCATTCCTGTCCTGTCAAATTTTCTCTTATCTGTTGTAGAAATGGATGCTTTTGACATTTAACACAATCTGAACAGACTGAGTATCAACAGTGGTTCTTTGTAGCATATGTTGATTGATGCTTTGCTTTATTGATTCAGTTAATTGGGCACTGGGCAGCAGCAAGGTGACTTAGTGGTTAGCACTGTTGCATCACAGTAAGAAGGTCATGGGATCACTTCCTATTTGGGGGCTTTCTGTGTGGAGTTTGCATGTTCTCCTTGTGTTTGTGTGAGTTCTCTCCAGGTGCTCCAGCTTCCTCCCACATCCAAAGACATGCAGGTTAGGTGGATTGGAAACTTTAAATTCTCCATAGGTGTGAATGTGTTTGTCTTTCTATATGTGGCCCTGTGAGGGACTGGCATCCTGTCCAAAGTGTACCCTACCTCATGCCCTGTGTCTACTGGGATAGGCTCCAGCCCAACCCCCACCAGACCCTTAAATGGAATAACTACGTAGAGAAACTCGATGGATTGATGACTGGGATACTATTGCATCCTTTGAATTCACAGGATCCCCAAGAAGGGCTCCATCACTATTTTACAGGCAGGAAAGGTTTGCCGCTCATGACTTTGAGGACAGTTCTGTGATGTTTATTACACTGACTTGGTGGATGCCTTGATTGCAGCACTTGAGAAACTGAGTGAACAAGCCAGTTTCTCAAATGATCCAACAAGCAGGTGCTTCAGTGGTGAGGACCTCATCAAGGGACACCCATCTTTCACATGATGGATGGCTACTTTCAAGAGATGAGGGTGGACTGGTTGTATGACTGTTAGCAACCAAGAACCCAAACACCTCTGGTTCTGTAGTATGGTGTTGGCAGTAACATGTGGCACCAGCACATGCTCTGAACAGACTGTTGGATGAAGTATGATCTTGCTTTTTGCTGTAAAGACAACACTAAGATTCACCAGATGATACCGGGTGTATCTGTGAATCATGTCATGATAATCATGTCATGAAGCCTGTACTGAATTGTTTTTTAAATGAGTATGATGATGCCACGACAAGTCAACTACTGAACCAGGAACCTTCTGCACTGAAGCCAAGTGCACTAACCACTTGGCCACCACCCGTGCTGTTACAGCTTTATTCCAAAATTGAGTAAATTCATTTTCCCAGCCCAGAATTCTACTCACAACACCCCATAATGACAACATGAACATTTTTTTAAGTTTTAGCAAATTTATTAAAAATTAAAAACTAAGTAATTGGTAAAATGGTAAATGGACTGCATTTATGTAGCGCTTTTCCATCTGCATTGGACGCTCGAAGTGCTTTACAATTATGCCTCACATTCACCCCAATGTTAGGGTGCTGCCATACAAGGCGCTCACTACACACCGGGAGCAATAGGGGATTAAAGGCCTGGCCCAAGGGCCCTTAGTGATTTTCCAGTCAGGTGGGGATTTGAACCCACCTGACTGGGTTCAAATCCCCACCAATCCACCTGACTGACCAAAGAAATCACATACATAAATATTCACATCCTTTGCTCCATACTTTGATGATGCACCTTTGGTAGTGATTACAGCCACAAGTCTTCTTGAATATGATCCCCCAAACCTGGTGCACCTATCTTTGGGCAGTTTTGCCCATTCCTCTTTGCTGCACCTCTCAAGCTCCATCAGGCTGGATGGGGAGCGTCGGTGCACAGCCATTTTCAGATCTCTCCAAAGATGCTCAATCGGGTTCAGGTCTGGAATCTGGCTGAGCCACTCAAGAACATTCACAAAGTTGTCCTGAAGCCATTCCTTTGATATCTTGGCTGTGTGCTTACGGTCATTTACCTGCTGAATGATGAACCATCGCCCCAGTCTGAGGTCAAAAGTGCTCTGTGGCAGGTTTTCATCCAGGATGTCTCTGTACATTGCTGCATTCATCTTTCCCTCAATCCTGACTAGTCTCCCAGTTCCTGCCGCTGATGAACATCCCCACAGCATGATGCGGCCACCACCATGCTTCACTGTAGGGATGGTGCCTGGTTTCCTCCAAACATGACGCCTGGCATTCATGCTAAAGAGTTCAATCTTTGTCGCATCACACTAGAGTATTTTGTTTCTCATAGTCCAAGAGTCCTTCAGGTGCCTTTTGGCAAACTCCATTTGGGCTGCCATGTGTGGTTCTGTCTGGGCATAAGGTGCCTTTTTAGTTTTTTTTTTTTGTTGTTGTTGTTTTTTAATAAATTTGCAAAAACCTCAAACTTTATCATTATGGGATATTGTGTGTAGAATTTTGAAGAAAAGGCTGTAACATAACAAAATGTGGAAAAAGTGAAGTGGTGTGAATATGTTGGGGTGCACTCTGACCTCTTGCAGAAGAAGCAAACGATTCATAAAATATACAAATAAGAAATGCATAAAATCAATAATTACAATTTATACTATATATGTTTCTTTAGAGTTAAAACGTTCACCACAGATAATCTGTACATAATTAGAAGGAACAGTTATGTAGTTATGTATTGAACTATGATATGATGGGCAACTGAGAAATTTTAAACTTGACCCAGAGAAAGTAAGGTGTAGTTATCCATCTTTTGCATTCTGAGACGCCAACATTTCTTGAGAATGTGGGACATTTTTACTCACTGGGTGCAATGTTGAGAAATGTCAGAATGCAAAAGATTGGAGACCCACTCCCTACTTTCTCTTGGTCTCAATTTGGTCTCAATTCAACTGTTTGACATGTGTCGAAAGATGAAAACAGAGCTTTTTAGTTTTGCTTTTAGAGCTTTGGCCATGTTCAAAATCCCTAAACTGTGCCAGATAAACTCACATTTTACATGACGTAAAAGATGTCCTGGTACACTTTAGGACATTTTTGTAGGTTGTATTATCCTCCTTTCCAAGTCAGCCATCAGCTGTTGTAATGTTCATAGTCTGACTGCATGTCTAGAAATCCATAGGTCAGCCCCATGCTTTTTTAAGTTATTATTCTTGCCACAGTTTACTCCAATTGTGATCAACAAAAGCCGTGCAAAGCAACAGGCGACCACTAGCAGTACCCACTGTGGTGATGTCCATGTTGTTCTTGCCTGCTGTTTCTTAAAAAAACAGATCAGAGTCTCATATTCAGTTGCACATTATTATGACCAATGTGCACATGCGCTGAAACCACACAACGCGAATAGACACACCCTGATCATGACATGTTTTGTCCTTTCGGGTTGTCCTGTGAGATGCGTATTGTTTATTTTTTTCCATCCTTGTTTGTCCATCTGTTCTTTTGACATTGGCCAAAGTGATAATATTTGTGTGTCTGCCCTTACCGTTCACTCAGCCCTGCCCATGGCTCTCTAATATAGTGTCCCTGGAGAAAACCCTTGATTTTGTGTTGGGTTTCTTGCGGTGGCCCCCTTTGCGGTTCAGTGAGCTTGATCGGGGTCATCTGCTGTTGGAGCCTCTGTAGATTTCAGCTGTGCATCTTGTTTGGTTCTATTGAGATGAGCCAGGCAGCTTCTAACTTTCTTTCAGTCTCCGAGGCTAAAAATAGAACACTTTTGAGTCCTCATTCTAGCTTGAGATTGTGTGTGTGTGTGTGTGTGTGTGTGTGTGTGTGTGTGTGTGTGTGTGTGTGTGTGTGTGTCTGCTTGTCCATGCTTGTCTTTGTGGCTTGTCTGTGTGAATGTTCAACTCTGCACATCAGTCTTTGAAGGAATAATCCACTAGTAGTTCCATTTTTAGAATATCAGTGAAAAGATGCTGTGACAGCTGACCATGAGGGAGAGTGTATGTGCACAGTTTGGGATTTATAACCCACACTTAAACATGATTGATTTGGAGAAAATGAAAAAAATAAAATCAAGCCCCAACCTCCAGTGCTGAAAAATGAAGCCCACTTGGAAGTGACAACACTTGCAGTTTCTTGAAGGGATGATACCTTATGTTAAAATCCCAAACTTTACAGCTGAAACAAACATGTTTGCAGCCTGTTTAAAAACAAAATAATAATAATTTTGATCTCAAGAGCTAGTTTCCCTACTTATGACATCTGGGTAGTTCAATAGTAATGGAATTACAATCAGAGCAAAATTTTAATGGAAAGCTAAATTATGGAATGACTTTTGCATCATTGCAATTCCATGACCGTAGAATTGCCCATCTGTTCAGGGGGTGAAATATATATATATATATATATATATATAATCCGTTTAAGGTATTTTAAGCCATAAATAATAAATCCAGTTCTGATTCTAATATGACTTGCTGCATAGTTAATTGTCCTAACAGACCATGTAATAAGTCTGTGCTCCACTATTTAGAATAAAATAAATTACAAACATAGCAAATTTTTGGTGAACATGGTTACTCGAGAACAAATAACAGCAGGTTCATTACATTTGGTATATAGATAACTCATGTGATGACCTCACATGAGTGTACATACGTCTGACCTTGACCAACTTTTCAAGGTCACAGATCAGCCAAGCTAATTATTGATTCAATCTTTCAATTTAATTTGTGAATTCAGCACTGGGTAAACCTATTAACGTCAATCACGTTTTTGTTTGTGGGAGGAAACCGGAGTGCCCCTAGGAAATCCATGTAGACATGGGGAGAACATATAAACTCCACACAGCAAGGACCAGGCGGGACAAAATGAGGTGTGTGTGTGTGTGTGTTCAGGCTTCATTCATCACGTTTGTCTTGTGCCGCCTCTTTATCCATTTATGTGCTGGCCGGCATTTAGCAGAGTCAGATAGTGACATTTGAAACTGCCTCAACTGATCTTCAACCTGCTCTTCATAAAATCTGTGGGGGTGTCAGTCTTGTGGACTTAAACTAAAGTCACATTTCTTAGAGAAAAATCATATGTGTCATCTCCAGAAGATGTCTGTAATTTTCTTTTGTCCACCTTGTAGAAGGATGCAGAGGTTGCATTTATTATAGGAAATCACTCGAATAGCACCATTTATATGGAAGTTTATGGTGTCTTTTCTATGTGTCAGGGTCTGCTGCTCCGGAATCTTTTATGTGTCGACATTATATAACTTCTAACCCTCTTTTATGCTCTTTCTTTTAAACGCTTCTCCACAGAGGGCATCAGGAAAGTGCTGGACAAGCAGGCTGTTAAGCTTGTGCGAGCCATCAAACAAGACACCAGGAGCGGTAAATCAGAGGACAGGATTCTGGTGAGAGATCCAAAACCTTCCAGTTTACTCTTTTTAGCTTTTGTCACAGAATCAGATCAGCTCAAAGAACACTGTTGGCCTGCCACCATTTTTTTCTTATAAATGTTCTCCATATTTTTTGACTTTGTCTATTTTAGGGCACTTTGTAGTTTGTTTGCTTGTTAGTTTGGTTTGCTTTCATGTGATGATATTTCAAAGCAGACCAAACCTTGTATAGAAAACCCACAGATGAGCATGCTGTCACCTCATTGATCACTATGAGATATAGCGGTGAGGTTTGGATCAGGTTAAACATTCTAATATCTGAGCCATTACTTGCCTAGTGTGTTTTAATCTTGATAGGTTATTGTTGTTTGTACTATAGACCAGTGAAAGCTTGTTCTCTGTAAGTACTTCACTTACCATTGCATAGTACCTTATATTTTTGTGGATTCTCATGAACCTTGTAGAACAGGTTTCGCCGAGGCATGTCTGCACTGCATGTCAACCCCACAGTTCAAGCAACAGGATAAGGATCCCAAATCCAAGGGGGCAGCAGAAAAATGTAATGACGCAAACTAGTGGAAAAACTACAGAGACACAGGGAAAAATGCAAAGAGAATATTGCAAACTCAGAGGACTAGAGGTACTGCTTGGTAATAGGAATAACCTGACCATGCTTGAGAGGAAATCTGGGGAATAAGTAGCCTGGTAATTGAGGTGGAGGTGTGACAGGTGCCACGGGTGTCCACAATCAGCAGTTAGCAGTCCACAGTGCCACTGGAAGGAGGAGACAGAGAGAGGGACAGACTCTACCACACACAGAGGAACACAACAAATTGTCTGATTGGTTTGCATTTTCACTACAGGCATGCCGAACCATGTCCCACCTTTTCATTGGTCCCATTGTCTGCTTGTCTGGTCTTCATTACATTTTGAATATATTTTCACAGTTGCCCAAATGAGTAAAACTATTTTTATACCTCATCCAGATGTGGATCCATGGGTTTACTACCGGATCTAGTACCCCCGGATCCGTTGTAGTGGATCCACATTGTGCCAAAATTCTTCCCTTCGGCCATCTTTGTTGGCACAAGTACAATAGTTCTACCAAACATGGATCCCCAATCTTGTGTAACATATAATTTCCAGAAAAATACAGTAACCGGCTGAGGTATGAAAACAAACACCCCTTGTCTGGGGAGCTATAGGAGCAGAGGATCCAGTAAGTTGGGGAAGGCAGCTCAGGTGATGCTCCTCCATCCCAAACTCACTGGAACCGCTCACATTGCTCCCCAGACTCGGGGTGTTTTCTCAATATGTAAATTTGCCACAGTCTCATTAAAATGGACAAAACAGGTCAGCTGTGTAAACATGTACTTTACAGAAATATCACCTTCTTTAAAAAAAAAAAGGACTGTGCAACAGTTCTGCATATGGGACAAAGGCATTTTCAGCCTGTTGGTCCTGCACTTGGGAAGGAACAGTCTGTGGCTGAAGAGGCTCCTCTGGTTGCTGATGATTGTGTGCTGAGGGTGACTGGCTGCATCCATAATGCCCAGCAGTTTGTCAAGTGTTCTGTTCTCTGCCACTATCACCAGAGAGTCCAGCTTCATGCCAACCACAGAGCCAACCCACCTGATCAGTTTGTCCAGCCTGGATGTGCTGCCCTCAGACTGGTAGAACATCCACAGGAATTTCCTGCAGATTTTAAATGACTGCAGCCTCCTCAGGAAGTATAGCCTGATTTGTCCCTTCTTGTATAGGTGGTTGGTGTAGGTTGTCCAGTTTGCTGTCCAGCCACAACCTGAGGTACTAGTAGGAATCCACAGCCTCCACCTCAACTTCCTTCATCAGAACTGGTTGCGGTCTTAGTCTGGACTTCCCAGTGTCAGTGACCATTTCCTTTGACTTTGAGGTGTTGAGCTGTAGATAATTTACGTTGCACCAGGCAGCAAAGTCCCCCTCACTAGGCTCCTGTACTCCTCCTCTCTGTCATATATCATCTTCAACCACTTATCTGAGATTGGGTCGCAGGGATATATTTATGGGCCAGGAAATTTTGTCCATTATAATATAATCACAAGCCGTTGTCTGTATAAAACAGACAAAATCTGTTATATGTATGTTATGGGTTACAGTGAGGAGACGCTGAATGATCCATGGAATCCCAGCACCAATTAGGCTTATGTATTTCCTTCATTAAATGTCTGACCTTGAATTGGGACCTGCCTCATTTAATGACTGGGTCAAAACTTTGTCTGAAAAAATAAACACCTGCCTTAAATAAGTGCCAGGCATTATGTACATTATCTTCTTCTTCTTTGTCTTTCGGCTGTTCCCGTTAGGGGTAGCCACAGCAGATCAATCATTTCCATCTCACCCTGTCCTCTGTATCTTCCTCTGTCACACCAACCACCTGCATGTCCTCCCTCAGCACATCCATAAACCTCCTCTTTGGCCTCCCTCTTCTCCTTCTGCCTGGTGACTCCATCCTCAGCATCCTTCTCCCTGTATACCCTGGGTCCCTTCTCTGCACATGTCCAAACCATCTCAATCTTGCCTCTCTGACTTTGTCTCCAAACTGTCCCACCTGAGCTGTCCCTCTGATATGTTCATTCCTAATCTTGTCCATTCTTGTCACTCCCAAAGAGAATCTCAACATCTTCAGCTCTGCCACCTCCAGCTCTGCCTCCTGTCTTTTTGTTAGTGCCACCGTCTCTAAGCCGTACAACATAGCTGGTCTCACTACTGTCTTATAAACTTTCCCCATCATTCTTGCTGATATTCTTCAGTCACAAATCACTCCTGCCACCTTTCTCCACCCACTCCACCCTGCCTGCACTCTCTTCTTCACCTCTCTACCACACTCTCCATTACTTTGAACAGTTGACCCCAAATATTTAAACTCATCTACTTTCACCACTTCTACTCCTTGTAACTGCACTATTCCACTGGGCTCCCTCCCATTCACACACATGTACTCAGTCTTGCTTCAACTGACTTTCATTCCCCTTCTCTCCAAAGCATATCTCCACCTCTCCAGACTAGACTCAACTTGCTCTCTACTCTCACTACATATCACAATGTCATCTGCAAACATCATAGTCCATGGGGACTCCTGTCTGATCTCATCCGTCAACCTGTCCATCACCACTGCAAACAAGAAAGAACTCAGAGCTGATCTTTGGTGTAATCCCACCTCCACCTTGAATGAGTCTGTCATTCCTACTGCGCATCTCACCGCTGTCACACTATTCTTGCACATGTCCTGCACTACCCTAACATACTTCTCTGCCACTCCAGACTTCCTCATACAATACCACAGCTCTTCTCTTGGCACCCTATCATAAGCTTTTTCTAAGTCCACAAACACACAATGTAACTCTTTCTGCCCTTCTCTGTACTTCTCCAACAGTATTCTCAGAGCAAACATTGCATCTGTAGTGCTCTTTCTCGGCATGAAACCATATTGCTGCTCACAGATCTTCACCTGTTTTCTAAGCCTAGCTTCTACTACTCTTTCCCATAACTTCATGCTGTGGCTGATCAACTTTATGCCTCTGTAGTTACTGCAGCTCTGCACATCACCCTTGTTCTTGAAAATAGGAACCAGCACACTTCATCTCCACTCCTCAGGCATCCTGTCACTTTCCAAGATTTTATTAAACAATCTGGTTAGAAACTCTACTGCCATCTCTCTTAGACATTTCCATGCCTCCACTGGAATGTCATCTGGACCAACTGCCTTTCCACTCTTCATCCTCTTCATAGTAGCCCTGTGTACATTATGTACATTAAAAATTTGGTCAAGTCACTCTTTTGTCTAAGTCAGCTGAAGAGTTGTACATTAAAATCTTAAAGTCTGATGTATGCTTCTCCAGCTCTGGTGTCTGGGAATGATTTAGAATTTCAACCCCTGAGGGGGAGAAATTGAAGGGATCAGATACTATGACCAACATTTGGTAGATTTGACTTAGACTTAGACAACTTTATTAGATTTGGAAGTGATTTACAAGAAATGTTATGGATGTTAATGTAAAGTGAGTCACAGGCTATTGCAATTTCATGCATTGAAAATGCACTTACCCCTGTAGTTAGTCTGCATGACGGCAATGATGGAAAACACTATATTCACTATGGAATCCCCCCCCCCCCCCCCCCCGAATAAATATATCCTCTTAATTAAAATGAGGTGTAATTTTACAGCATGTTACAAAATTAAACTTACATTTTAATGCTTGGAATTTGGTGGAAAATAAATTTTCTCAGTTATGTGAAATTTCAAAGGCCTTGTTGCTTTAAAGTTGTCTTCACTCACCATTTTAATGAATCACAGTGATAAGATAAGTACAACTCCTTCAGTGTTTTGAGCCCTACTCAGAATTTGTTCAGCAGTCACTCCACCATGAAAGAGAGATTTATTATTTCCCAGCAAAATGACACCAGAACAGAATGGCTCAGAGCTTTTACAAAGTAAAATCAATGAAGTGTTTCAACACGTAAAGGATCTTACGAATGAGCAGATTAGGTGTTCTGAGGCACACGCAGCAGCGATGATAATCAGGTTTACGACAGATGCTGCCTTAGCAGAGCTGACCGGACTCGGTGCCACGGCCTGCTGAGTCCATCCTTAGAGTTTATTAGATGTGGCAGGATGACCTTAATGCCACAGGCAGCAGTTTGGTGTGTCCCACTGTATGTCTGACTGTGTGCACGGGGGCGTCACATTTTGTTTTTTTGTATGTGTGGGTTCATGCCAGGGGATGTGTAGGCAGCCTGTGATGTGTTCAAGGATGCTGTGTGACCCAGAGCCACCGCTGTTACTGAGAATGTGCCAGTGAGTCACATTGCTGACTTACTGGTTATTCATTCCGCGCACGTGTGGGCTTATTTGCTCCGTTACCGTTTGTGACCAGAACCGGTGAAATGATTAATCAGTCCTTCTCTCACCCCTCTGTCATTTGGTGTCTTTTGTTTTCTCCATGGGTATCCTCCTTATCCCCTCCCCCTCCATCCATTGACATCTTTACCCCACAGCACTTTTATTTTCGTCATCTTTCTTTGTTTCCTCTGTCCCTCCCTCCTTGTCTGTCCACCTCGATTAGCCTCCTTCTCATCATCATCATCACCCCCACTGTGACTTTCTGTCTCCCTCTCTCCTCCCATCATCGTGCCCTTCCCTCCATCTTTAGTGGAACCTGTAAAAGGGTATGGAGCTCCTCTTTCCATTAGAAGCAATTCAATTAGGTGTCTCCCTTACGATGAGACTTTTTTTTTCCTAAGTGTCCAAATGGACCTTGGCTGCTACGACAGCTCTGAATTCTTTTATAGAGAGAGGGAGTCCAATATGTGCGTTCATCTTCGCTCATTGTCAAGAACTCCCGTGTAAAAGACTGTCTTTCCACGCTAATGGATGGAGATATATATACACACAGAGTGAAGAAATGAAAGTTTGGAAGATGATTTAGATATATTGTTAGGTGGTATGTGTCCGTGTATAGATATGTTACACAGCGCCTACACTCAAAGATTGCATTCTTAAAAGCAATCTGTATTTAGTATCGTAGAAAACAACAATTGATGTTTCTGGATTTTTAAAAAAATTATTTTAATACACACTGTTTTATGTCGTGATGAACCACATTTTGAGTAATGTTTCTGTGAAGGCTCTCAGTTGTCCAGGTGGTTTCCATAGTAGAGAAGCTTGAATCTTTGACTGGACTGGGTTGCTTGACGCGAGGACATTTCTATTCTGTCTGCCAGTGCGTCAAGCAACCCAGTCCAGTCAAAGATTCAAGCTTCTCTACCACATTTTGCGTAGTTGTGAAATCCATTCATCCACTTTCTGAACCTGCTTCTTCCAGTTGAGGGTCACAGGGGGGTGGATCTTATCCCAGCGGTCAGTGGGTGAGAGGTGGGGTTCAGCCTGGACAGGATGCCAGTCAGAGCACCATATAGTAGAAACACAAGCACATTCACACCATCACCCATACCTACGGTCAATATAGACTCAACAATTCACCCAATATGCATGTCTTTGGAACTGGGAGGAAGACAGAGCACTTAGTGCAGCAGATAACTGGAACAATCATGCATATGGTGATAAAAGCATCAAATTCAGCAGAAATACTCCTTAGATACTCCTCTTTTGAAAAAACGATTGGCCACTTGACTTTTCAATCGGTGGTCAGGTAGGGATCAACTGAAGAATTACACAAAGGTCAAAATTAAAAGATGCTCCAGTCATACTGAAAAATATTCCACATTATTTGCCTGATCATAAAGATTCCAAAAAGGTATAGTTTGGACTATCTGTGACGGAATTCTATGGAGTTACGGGATAAAAACAGCAAGAATGGTGGCAAAGGTCAGTTTCATTTTGTCTCCAGTTTTGGTAAAAAGTGATGCAAATTATTGGTTGAGCTAATAGGATTAATAAATGGAAGAGTTTTGACAGTGTTGAATGCTTGGTGTCCAAACTTAAGGTCAAACAAGGTCGACGTCTACTGGATTCTATGATATGTGACATATGTTACCCCATAATGTGATAAGTAAGGATGATACATGGTCCAAACTATTCCTTTTTAAAACTGTTAACTCAACTAGGAATTTGCATCACTTTTTACCAAAATTGGAGCAACTTTAACTTTTGACCCCTGTACAAACGGACACTGACCTTTGTCACCATTCTTGCTGTTTTTATCCCATAACTCCATAGAATTCAGTTACAGAACTTCCAAACCATACCTTTTTGGAATCTTTATGATCAGGCAAATCATGTGGCATAGGTTTCAATATGATTGGAGCATCTTTTAATTTTGACTCCTGTGTAATTCTTCAATTGATCCCTACCTGAGTGCCAACTGAAAATTCAAGTGGCCAATCGTTTTTTTCAAAAGAGGACTGTCTGAGGACTATTTCTTCCGAATTTGATGCTTTTATCACATTTGCAGGATTCTGCTCTAAATATTCTCTTATCTGCTGCACTAACTAGGAGGGAACCCATATGAACACTGGGACAACATGGAAACTCTGCACAGAAAGGACCAGGTGGGATGTGAACCTGAGACGTTCTCCCTGTGAGGCAACAGTCCACCATACTGCCCAGCTGTGAATCAGCCATCTATCCATTTTCTATACCAAGTGTCATGGGGGCCTGCAGACTGTCCCAATAGTCATAGGGCATGAGGCGGGGTACACCCTGGATAGGATGCCAGTCTATCACCACATATAGACAGATAAACACATTCACATCTGCAGGCACACCTACGGTCAATTTAAAGTTTCCAGTCCACCTAACCTGCATGTCTTTGTATGTGGGAGAAAGCCGGAGCACCTGGAGAGAACCCACGCAAACACAAGGAGAACATACAAACACCACACAGAAAGGCCAAAGGTGGGAAGCGATCCAACAACTTTCTTGATGTGAGGCAACAGTACTAACCAGTAATCCACCTTGCTGCCCAGTTGTGAAATCAGCTAGTTTAAAAACAAAAATCCTGAAAATATTTGATTATAGTTCAACATTACTGAGCTGGTATTGGCCGGTAAGCCTAGACTTTCATTAAAGTTGGTCACAGATTCAAAATCTTTACAAGTTTGTCTATGATCAAGTGCCTGTAAATGGAAGAAAAATTAAAGCACTGCTGAGATGCCGTGACACAATTTCAATTTATTTTCATTTATATAGTGCCAAATCACAACAAGGTTGCCTCAAGGCACTTCACACAAGTACGATCTCACCTTACCAACCCCCAGAGCAAGCACACAGGTGACAGTGGTAAGGAAAAACTCCCTCTGAGGAAGAAACCTCAAGCAGACCAGACTCAAAGGGGTGACCCTCTGCTTGGGCCATGCTACAGACACAAATTACAAAACAATTCACAAAATGAACATACAGGAAATACAGGACACAAACATTTCTAGGGGTTGTACCTCAGCAAATTTAAAGGAAGTCTCAAAAAATTTTGCAGCTCCCTTTTATCTTTCGAGTGAGCTAAATAGATGACTTGCAATTGATATAGCTAACAATATAGGTAGCTATAGCAATTATAGCTATGTTATGAAATCTAATTTATACATATTCCACATATTGGCACATATTAGCAGAATATGTCAGTCCAAAGAATCCTATTGTGTTGCTTGAATGTCTTTTGGTGTGGGGGAGCAAACTGCAACAACAGCAACACTTTGGGTTTTTGTTTGTTTTTTATTTTTCCCTGTTCACCACCACAATGATGAGTCAAGAAATGACAAGAAACAATTTCTTTCTTTCAATTTCAAGTTGCATCCCTCATGAATACAGAATCATCCCTGGTTCTCAAGACCAGGCACCTAAGTGGCTTTACTCTACTCTTTTCTACTCTCCTATTTTACTCTTCCTTTTTAGATATTTAGATATACCTTTATATACTGGCATAGTTCCACCTTAGAATTGAAATATAATATATAAGATATACCTTACTGAATTTTCATGCATGTTGACATTGCATTGATAGATGTGATGCAATTAATTGTGTAGCCCTAGTGGTGTGTGTGTCTGTGTGTGGGGGTGACCTTGCTCATAGATCTCCTTACATTTGATTATATGAACAGTGGTTTACAACTGAATAAACCTCTCTTCAGTAGAGGTGGGCGGATCGATCCTGATATCGATACCAACGCTGGTATTGATACTGAACGATCCTCGTGTAAAAAGATCGATACTCAAGGTTTTTTTTTCTCCCCCAAGCACTGACTGCTGCACACGCAGATTCATCAAAGTCTACTCTCTGCGCTGTGTCACACAACACGGAGCAGTGCATCCTTGTATTGTGGTTTGTCATCTCTGTACCTCAGGAGATTTTAAGTTGTGTTGAGTGATATTTTTTTTAAACAAAAATGTTGATTGTGTGTCGAAATTCTGTCCTAGGTCTTTTGGATCCATTGGATCAATCAACCTTAAATATGAAAAAGTATCGGTATCAATCTCAGCGATACTGGGCCTGTATTTACTTGGTATCGGATCAATACCAAAATTCCCGGTATCGCCCACCTCTACTCTTCAGTAATACAGGAAGGGATCAATTCTCATGTATAGGAAGTTGGAAAATCTTAACTTTTGCGTTTTTTTTTAATTATCAAAATACTTTTTTTTTCCCACATCTGTCATTTAAATGGACTAATCATCATAGTTCTGTTGTGTTTGTTACTTCATGAGTGTGTTTCTTTTTTTTTAATGACAATTTTAAGGTCTTTCTTCTAATTTACTTCTGAAGTGCAGTTTTAAAAATAATTTGCATAAGAATGTATGTTCAGAAAAGGCCGACATTCTTTTTTGTTTTGTTGTTTTTTTTTTTTAAAACCTTAGTCATCTCTTTCATGCATTTCTCCCCTTCACAGTTGAAGCAGATTTAGCAGGTTAAAT
The DNA here is from genome assembly GCF_902500255.1 of Thalassophryne amazonica. Classification (NCBI taxonomy): domain Eukaryota; kingdom Metazoa; phylum Chordata; class Actinopteri; order Batrachoidiformes; family Batrachoididae; genus Thalassophryne; species Thalassophryne amazonica. The sequence continues at coordinate 48,319,851 of NC_047114.1, forward strand.
CTGTACACTTCTACAGCTTTCATCTTCACCAGCTTGTTTGTGGAATGAAGACTTTTTTTTTTCCTCTTCAGCATTATGTACAAAGTGTGTATAGAGTATTGTAGAAAGTCTTTGTTCACCTTGCCCTTCCTTTGTTTTTGCCCCTTTTCCCCCTCAGGAGACTGCTGGTATGTAGCTGTCTGTGCATGTTGACTGTACCAGCCATCATGCTGTCAACACACGCGCGCGCACACACACACACACACACACACACACATTGTCTCAGCCAGACACGACCAGGATTCAGCTCAGCGTGATGTCCAAACAGCACCCAGGGCGAGGTGTTGAGAAGCATCACCGCGCATGTTTCCACTGGCTGTACACCCGCCCACGTGCACGCAGTTGAACTTGTGCAACAGAAGTCTTGCACGTACACATTGGAACAGCCGTTATTAGATCGCCGCGTTTGAAGATTAGAAGCATCTCTGTAAACAAAGCATTTTCAAAGGTGGAGAGGGAGGCGAGCGAGGAGTGGGCGGATATGAGAGAAGGGAGGAGACGAGGGAGGCAGTGAGGGGAAAGGAAATCTCTGATGCGCTGCACTGCCCCAGTTGCCTATTTGGCTTTTCCACCACTTATTTATTCTGATTGGTTGCTCTTCTTTTATCCTCTGACTCTGAGGTTCCGTCCCCGCTGCTGGATGATGGGCCTGTTAGTGAATGAGATTATCCATGTGGAACAGTCCTCAACACATTTGGAACAATTAGCTGCTCCTTTCTGCTCAGGTCCTGCGCTTACACGTGGGTCCCGAGTCCACGCTGCAGTTAACGAGTGGGCTGTGGTTTGGAGATCAGTGGGTGTCTCGGTTTGTGTTTTGCAACATGCTGTTATGAACAATCCTTGTGGGTGTGTGGATGCTGATAATGAGTTTCTGTATAAGCAATAGGAATTTGCATTATTTGTGACAACAAAGTGCAAGTATAACTGGGTTCTGTTTTCACATATGGTTCAAAAAACTGCCTCAGAATTGTGCAGCAAATTGCTGTAATACACCTATTAATGTTCATAGTTTGTCCAAAGCTGATCTTCAAGCTACCTTGTGTGGGATTTAAGGGTGTTTGTTAGTGAAGAGAGAGTTAACAGTTATAACACACCAACAGTTGAAGTTTCTTGGGCGTATCATTAGAGAGGAAGAATTACAAAATGGGAAAAACTGAAGGAAAGATAAGTAGAGGCTGGCAGAGACGGACCTGTTGTAACATCATTAGCGGATGGCTGCAAGAAAATCCATGCAGAATTCTACAAATGGCAAGAGACAGACGTCTGTGGAAAAATAAATACATGAACATCCAAAATGAACGTGTGTGTGTGTGTGTGAGACAGAGCGAGAGATCAGCATAAATGGAATACAGCATTCATAACAGCATACTACTGGTGGTTGGCACTCACTGCGATATTGTATCACTTCCTGTTCCGGAGCACAGCGGTGTTTTTCTGTATCTGTTAGCTGTTTAATCTGCGCAGTTAGATTGATCTAGTTAACTAGATAACGATTTGTTTCACGGTGTAATCTTCACGTGCCTTAACTAAAGCACTCCCTCCGCTGAATCACCTCTAAATTATTTACACATTATTCACTTTGTGTGTTTTTACGAATCTGCTAGCTTAGCGCAGCTACTAGCGCTTAGCCAATTTAGCATGGCGGCTTCTCCTGTCTTTTCTGCTCTGGGTGTGAAATGTTTAGTTATTCCTCGGCCTCCTTTAGCAGTAATGGTACTTGTAATAAGTGTAGCTTATTCGTAGCTTTAGAGGCCAGGCTGGGCGAATTGGAGACTCGGCTCCGCACAGTGGAAAATTCTACAGCTAGCCAGGCCCCTGTAGTTGGTGCGGACCAAGGTAGCTTAGCCGCCGTTAGTTTCCCTCTGGCAGATCCCGAGCAGCCGGGAAAGCAGGCCGACTGGGTGACTGTGAGGAGGAAGCGTAGCCCTAAACAGAAGCCCCGTGTACACCGCCAACCCGTTCACATTTCTAACCGTTTTTCCCCACTCGACGACACACCCGCCAAGGATCAAACTCTGGTTATTGGCGACTCTGTTTTGCGAAATGTGAAGTTAGCGACACCAGCAACCATAGTCAATTGTCTTCCGGGGGCCAGAGCAGGCGACATTGAAGGAAATTTGAAACTGCTGGCTAAGGCTAAGCGTAAATTTGGTAAGATTGTAATTCACGTCGGCAGTAATGACACCCGGTTACGCCAATCGGAGGTCACTAAAATTAACATTGAATCGGTGTGTAACTTTGCAAAAACAATGTCGGACTCTGTAGTTTTCTCTGGGCCCCTCCCCAATCGGGAGTGACATGTTTAGCCGCATGTTCTCCTTGAATTGTTGGCTGTCTGAGTGGCCTCCAAAAAATGAGGTGGGCTTCATAGATAATTGGCAAAGCTTCTGGGGAAAACCTGGTCTTGTTAGGAGAGACGGCATCCATCCCACTTTGGATGGAGCAGCTCTCATTTCTAGAAATCTGGCCAATTTTCTTAAATCCTCCAAACCGTGACTATCCAGGGTTGGGACCAGGAAGCAGAGTTGTAGTCTTACACACCTCTCTGCAGCTTCTCTCCAACTGCCATCCCCTCATTACCCCATCCCCGTAGAGACGGTGCCTGCTCCCAGACCACCAATAACCAGCAAAAATCTATTTAAGCATAAAAATTCAAAAAGAAAAAATAATATAGCACCTTCAACTGCACCACAGACTAAAACAGTTAAATGTGGTCTATTAAACATTAGGTCTCTCTCTTCTAAGTCCCTGTTAGTAAATGATATAATAATGGATCAACATATTGATTTATTCTGCCTTACAGAAACCTGGTTACAGCAGGATGAATATGTTAGTTTAAATGAGTCAACACCCCCGAGTCACACTAACTGCCAGAACGCTCGTAGCACGGGCCGAGGCGGAGGATTAGCAGCAATCTTCCATTCCAGCTTATTAATTAATCAAAAACCCAGACAGAGCTTTAATTCATTTGAAAGCTTGACTCTTAGTCTTGTCCATCCAAATTGGAAATCCCAAAAAAACAGTTTTATTTGTTATTATCTATCGTCCACCTGGTCGTTACTGTGAGTTTCTCTGTGAATTTTCAGACCTTTTGTCTGACTTGGTGCTTAGCTCAGATAAGATAATTATAGTGGGCGATTTTAACATCCACACAGATGCTGAGAATGACAGCCTCAACACTGCATTTAATCTATTATTAGACTCAATTGGCTTTGCTCAAAATGTAAATGAGTCCACCCACCACTTTAATCATATCTTAGATCTTGTTCTGACTTATGGTATGGAAATTGAAGACTTAACAGTATTCCCTGAAAACTCCCTTCTGTCTGATCATTTCTTAATAACATTTACATTTACTCTGATGGACTACCCAGCAGTGGGGAATAAGTTTCATTACACTAGAAGTCTTTCAGAAAGCGCTGTAACTAGGTTTAAGGATATGATTCCTTCTTTATGTTCTCTAATGCCATATACCAACACAGTGCAGAGTAGCTACCTAAACTCTGTAAGTGAGATAGAGTATCTCGTCAGTAGTTTTACATCCTCATTGAAGACAACTTTGGATGCTGTAGCTCCTCTGAAAAAGAGAGCTTTAAATCAGAAGTGCCTGACTCCGTGGTATAACTCACAAACTCGCAGCTTAAAGCAGATAACCCGTAGGTTTAGAGAGGAAATGGCATCTCACTAATTTAGAAGATCTTCACTTAGCCTGGAAAAAGAGTCTGTTGCTCTATAAAAAAAAGCCCTCCGTAAAGCTAGGACAGCTTACTACTCATCACTAATTGAAGAAAATAAGAACAACCCCAGGTTTCTTTTCAGCACTGTAGCCAGGCTGACAAAGAGTCAGAGCTCTATTGAGCCGAGTATTCCTTTAACTTTAACTAGTAATGACTTCATGACTTGGTTTGCTAATAAAATTTTAACTATTAGAGAAAAAATTACTCATAACCATCCCAAAGACATATCATTATCTTTGGCTGCTTTCAGTGATGCCGGTATTTGGTTAGACTCTTTCTCTCCGATTGCTCTGTCTGAGTTATTTTCATTAGTTACTTCATCCAAACCATCAACATGTCTATTAGACCCCATTCCTACCAGGCTGCTCAAGGAAGCCCTACCATTATTTAATGCTTCGATCTTACATATGATCAATCTATCTTTATTAGTTGGCTATGTACCACAGGCTTTTAAGGTAGCAGTAATTAAACCATTACTTAAAAAGCCATCACTTGACCCAGCTATCTTAGCTAATTATAGGCCGATCTCCAACCTTCCTTTTCTCTCAAAAATTCTTGAAAGGGTAGTTGTAAAACAGCTAACTGATCATCTGCAGAGGAATGGTCTATTTGAAGAGTTTCAGTCAGGTTTTAGAATTCATCATAGTACAGAAACAGCATTAGTGAAGGTTACAAATGATCTTCTTATGGCCTCAGACAGTTGGCTCATATTTGTGCTTGTTCTGTTAGACTTCAGTGCTGCTTTTGATACTGTTGACCATAAAATTTTATTACAGAGATTAGAGCATGCCATAGGTATTAAAGGCACTGCGCTGCGGTGGTTTGATTCATATTTATCTAATAGATTACAATTTGTTCATGTAAATGGGGAATCTTCTTCATAGACTAAGGTTAATTATGGAGTTCCACAAGGTTCTGTGCTAGGACCAATTTTATTCACTTTATACATGCTTCCCTTAGGCAGTATTATTAGACGGCATTGCTTTAATTTTCATTGTTACGCAGATTATACCCAGCTTTATCTATCCATGAAGCCAGAGGACACACACCAATTAGCTAAACTGCAGGATTGTCTTACAGACATAAAGACATGGATGACCTCTAATTTCCTGCTTTTAAACTCAGATAAAACTGAAGTTATTGTACTTGGCCCCACAAATCTTAGAAACATGGTGTCTAACCAGATCCTTACTCTGGATGGCATTACCCTGACCTCTAGTAATACTGTGAGAAATCTTGGAGTCATTTTTGATCAGGATATGTCATTCAATGCGCATATTAAACAAATATGTAGGACTGCTTTTTTGCAATTACGCAATATCTCTAAAATTAGAAAGGTCTTGTCTCAGAGTGATGCTGAAAAACTAATTCATGCATTTATTTCCTCTAGGCTGGACTATTGTAATTCATTATTATCAGGTTGTCCTAAAAGTTCCCTGAAAAGCCTTCAGTTAATTCAAAATGCTGCAGCTAGAGTACTAACGGGGACTAGAAGGAGAGAGCATATCTCACCCATATTGGCCTCTCTTCATTGGCTTCCTGTTAATTCTAGAATAGAATTTAAAATTCTTCTTCTTACTTATAAGGTTTTGAATAATCAGGTCCCATCTTATCTTAGGGACCTCATAGTACCATATCACCCCAATAGAGCGCTTCACTCTCAGACTGCACACTTACTTGTAGTTCCTAGGGTTTGTAAGAGTAGAATGGGAGGCAGAGCCTTCAGCTTTCAGGCTCCTCTCCTGTGGAACAAGCTCCCAATTCAGATCAGGGAGACAGCCACCCTCTGTACTTTTTAAGATTAGGCTTAAAACTTTCCTTTTTGCTAAAGCTTATAGTTAGGGCTGGATCAGGTGACCCTGAACCATCCCTTAGTTATGCTGCTATAGACTTAGACTGCTGGGGGGTTCCCATGATGCACTGAGTGTTTCTTTCTCCTTTTGCTCTGTATGCACCACTCTGCATTTAATCATTAGTGATTGATCTCTCTCCCCTCCACAGCATGTCTTTTTCCTGGTTCTCTCCTTCAGCCCCAACCAGTCCCAGCAGAAGACTGCCCCTCCCTGAGCCTGGTTCTGCTGGAGGTTTCTTCCTGTTAAAAGGGAGTTTTTCCTTCCCACTGTCGCCAAGTGCTTGCTCACAGGGGGTCGTTTTGACCGTTGGGGTTTTTACGTAATTATTGTATGGCCTTGCCTTACAATATAAAGCGCCTTGGGGCAAGTGTTTGTTGTGATTTGGCGCTATATAAATAAAATTGATTGATTGAATTGATTGACCCTATCGGCCCTTTCTGGAATAATTTGGACACCACTGGTTTAGACACATGCGCCTGTTCTGTGGAACAATTTGTCTGCACACATAAAACAGTCTCATTCTCTAGAGTTAGTCAAGTCTAGATTAAAGACTCATCTGATTTCCCTTTCATATTGCATATGTGCATTGTATCCTACCATTTGTCCTTTCCTTTTAAACTGTGTCATTGTCAATAGAGCAAGGCTCAGCCTCACTATATTCTATATTCTGGGTCCATTACTGAAGCAGATGGCTAGTTGCCAGCGATCACATTAGTAACCTCTGTGCTTCTCTGTTGGTTCCCAGACAGCAAATAGATCCGGGCCGGATGTAGTCCAACATCTGGTACCAATCCTGAAAACAGATCCGGTCCAGACAGCTTTTGCACCCTGGCCCAGATCCGGCACAGCTCCGCTTTACAGTTCTGGAACAGATCCGGACCAGATCTGAACTGGATCCGCGAAAGACCAACCGTTTACAGACCATATCTGGCACGGATCTGGGGTAGATGTGGACCACATCACAGCACCGTGGCAGGAACAAGTTTTACAGGGGTTAGTTCTGTGGATCCGAGGAAACTGATTTGTATCTATAACACACAGATCAGTGTCCCTGGACTTATAAAACTTGATTGTCGTAAAGAAACAAACCGCTTTGCAATAAGCATTTAAAAAAGCCTCAGTGACAATCACGATTACAGAGTACAGAGTTTACAACCACTAATGGATAGTTTCTACCGAGTGCAAATAAAATTGCTTATCGTTATGCCCCATGTTCCTGCCACGGTGCTGTGGCATGGTGCATGTGATTTGGCGCTATATAAATAAAATTGATTTGATTTGATAACGTCTTGTTCATTACTGTAGAATTACCTGCAGCAATGAACCTATGGGGTTTCATGAGCTGAGATCGAGTCCTTCATACTTGCATGGTAGCAGCCCCTGCATGGAGGTCAACATGCTGTACTGCCGCGTTAGTACAGTAGCCCAGAAGAGACACATGTACTCCATCTTTTGCATTTTGCAAGATGGCTAGAAGGTTGAAGAAAGAAGAAAAGCAATCAGTGGTTGCTCCACCATCTACTATACAAGGGCCAATTAAGAAGTCTTTAGCCTGACCTAGAAAAAGCAGGGCATGGTTCTCGATCGTTTGCATTCCGAAAAACCAACAATTTTTGAGAAGGTGTGAAATTTTGACTCACTGGGTGCAATGTAGAGAAATGTTGGTTTCTCGGAATGCACAAGGTACGTAGGCATGCCCAACTTCTGGGTTACAGTCAAAACGTCTGTCACCACCCGTACTGTCTACTGGTTGCTGAAGTACAAAAACCTTCATTATTGTGTCTTTGTTTTGTTTGTGAAAACTTTGTAACTAATAGAATGGCCCAAGCAGTGGGCCACCCTTCTGAGTCTGGTCTGCTTGAGGTTTCTTCCTCAAATTTGCCACAGGGAGTTTTTCCTTACCACAGTTGACTGTGTGCTTGTTGGGGGTTGTAAAGTTAGACCATACCCGTGGGAACTGCCTTCAGGTAGCTTTGTTGCAGTTTGGTGTTTTATAAATAAATTGAATTGAAATAGATAGTTATACATATTGCTTATCACAAAAGAAGGCAAGGCAGTAAAACTCCAAGGATTACTCAACAATTAAATTAATTGACAACTATTTTGGTAATCAATTTGAGTCTTTGTTTACTTCTCGTGGAAGTAAACTGAACATATGAGTTGTGGACTAAACAAGACATTTGAAGGCATTAACATAGTGTCTGGGAAACACTGATCATGTTTTTATACTTCATGGACATTACAACTAATTCATTAATCAAACAATTATTTTTGCAATTAATTGCTTAATAAAATACTTGTTACATGCAGCCCTACATGGGGAAAAATAATCTTTGTCTCCACAGAAGCGAAAATGTGAAGGGCAACACAGTTGTTGCTAGGGATGACGGAATCCACTCTGAAACCTTACGAATAGATGGCACTAAATTATGCACACTGTAGCTTTAACGATTGGTGTCGCCATCAACCTGGCCTTTTTGTAGGGGACCAATGTCGGTGTTGCCGACCAAACGATCCCCTCTAAAAATCGGTTCTCCCTGCCTTCACTGCGCATGCAGAATTTCAGAGCATCGGCAGCAATTCACTGATTATCACCTTGTTTCTGCTTAAAACTGCACTCCATTCATCATCTATCATTTCCGCATAAATCCATTCATTTCCACATAAATTCAGTATTATTTCATAATAAAAGATGGGGGAGCAATCAAAGCGCCAGAGCAGTACCTCTGAGTCTGACTCTCTACACCCAAAGAGATCAAAGGGATTAATGTGATTATTAACCATCAGATGACAAAGTAAAACCTCTTAAGTCATTCTAAAGTCAGTTTTAAACAGAAATGACGCGATAATCACTGAATCGCTGCTGACACTCCGAAATGACTCGTGCACAGCAGCACGTCAGACTCAACTGTGCTGCTGTTGCACTCTGATCGCTGACATAAGGACATAATGCTGAATTTATGTGGAAATGATTGTTGTGCAAAAGCTTCAGATATCTGTCAAGAGATGGATGATGACTGGAGTGCAGTTTGAAGCAGAAACGAGGTGATAATCAGTGAATTGATGCTGACGCTTTAAAATGACGCATGCACAGTTAAGGCAGAGGGGACTGATTTTTAGGGGGGAAGCATTCGGTCACCATCACCGGCTTCAAGAATTCTGATTCTTGGTTTGCTTACTTGGTACTTTATTGGGTATAATTAGCTTGTTTTGCATTTTTAAAATGCTGCCCAATTCATAACATGGAGAGCAATATGAGGAAAGTTGCTTTTGCATCTTCATTTCTCAAGTGCAGTGCCTCTTCAAAGCTTCTGCAGTAGAAACAAGCATAACTTCAGTGTTTTGAGCCTGATTGAAATAAAGTTCATTCTGAGCACGCAAGTGAGGGAGAAAGATGACTGCTGCTGATTGTAGTATAGTTGGGAGAGTAAAAAACAAAACAAAACAAATACTAGTAAATGAGTGTGCTTGTTTTGTGTCCGCATCTGAACACTGTAGTAAGCCTGTTTTACATTACAGAAATGTAACCAGGCTTCCAAAAATGCTTGAGTGTAGACTGTTTGCTTCTGATTCCAGGTGGGCTTATCTCGCACCAAGTGGAGCGCACTGAGAAATTTTGCAGTGCACAGTATGCATAACCATTTGATGGAACATGTGAATGCTGAACATTTCCTTAACAATGAGTTTATGAGGATGTTTGTGTGTCACCCGTCAGTTTGTTCTGAGGAAAGTGCTCAAATTCACACTGCACATTAAAAACTCCATAATTGGCATGATGCATCTGTTGGGTCCATTATATAATTATAACCCCCGAGGGCACAGAAAATGTTGATGCATGAACATGAAATTTCAGTATTGTGATTATAAGTGAAGTATGACTATATCAAGTCATGGGAGTCACAAAGTAGTTCAGAATTTTTATAACATTTGAAATTTTGAAGTTCCTGACAGTTACTTTTTGTCCTGGACCAAGCAGGATTTTGGTACCATTTAAGAGGACTAAACAGCATTTACAACCCAGCCTCAGTCTACCATGGCTGGCACAAAAATATATGATGGCTATCCCAGGGTGGGAGCTATAGCCAAGTGGGGGCCAATGAAGAATTACACAGGGGTCAAAATTGAAAAATGTTTGTCACATTGAAAAGTATTCCACATTGTCTGATAGTAAAGATTCCAGAAAAGGTATAGTTGATACTAGCTATGACCAACTATTATGGGGTAAAAACAGCAAAAATGGTGGCAAAGGCCAATTTCAGTTTGTACAGGAATCAAAAGTTAAATTTGTTCTAGTTGATATAAGAAAGTGATGCAAATTATTGGTTGAGATAATTTGGTTTAAAAACTAATAGTTTCCACCATCTGCCGTGCATAGTCATTTTGTTACAGAGCAATCAATGTCACAGAATCCAACAGATGTTGGAGACCAAGCATTCAACACTGTCAAAGTGGTTCCATTTGTTCATCCTATTAGGTGTTTTTACCCAATAACTCCATAACATTTCGTCAAAGATACCCCAAACTATACCTTTTCAATATAAATAGAGCATTTTTTTTTATTTTGACTTTTGTGTAGTTCTTCATTGACCCAACTTGGCTATAGCTACCACCTTGGGATGTCATCATACATTTCTTTGCCACCCATGGTAGACTGAGGCTGGATTGTAAGTGTTGTTTAGTCCCCTTACATGGCACTGATTAGGTCAAAACTGACTGACACATGGACTTTTTGACATTGCTCACAACAAGTCATCCAATCTGTATCCACGCCAACACAGAACCTTAGGTCCTGTATTGTAACCAGGACTAAAGGCATTAACCAGTGATGAAAGGCAACAACTACTAGATGGCCTTGGTATACAGTGCATCCAGAAAGTATTCGCAGCATTTCACTTTTTCCACTTTTTTAGTCATAGCCTTATTCCAAACCAGAGCAAATTTATTTTTCCCCTTAAAATTCTACACACAACAGCCCATAATGATGACATGAAAAAAGTTTTTTGAAATTTTTACAAATGATTAAAAAAAAAAAAAAAAAAAAAAAAAAAAAAAAAAAAGGAATCACATGAACAAAAGTATTCAGACCCTTTGCTCAATACTTTGTTGATGCACCTTTGGCAGCAATTACAGCCCCAAGTCTTGTTGAATATGATGCCACAAGCTTGGCACAAGTATCGTTGTGCAGTTTTGTCCATTCCTCTTTGCAGCACCTCTGAAGCTCCACCAGGCTGGATGGGGAGAGCGGGTGCACAGCCATTTTCAGATTGCTCCAGAGATGTTCAATTGGATTCAGGTCTGGGCTCTGGCTGGGCCACTCAAGGACATTCACAGAGTTGTCCTGAAGCCACTCCTTTGACATTTTGGCTGTGTGTTTAGGGTCATTGTCCTGCTGAAAGACGAACTGTCACCCTAGTCTGAGGTCAAGAGCACTCTGGAGCAGGTTTTCATCCAGGTTGCCTCTACATTGCTGCATTCATCTTTCCCTCAATCTTGACTAGTCTCCCAGTTCCTGCAACTGAAAAACGTCCTCACAGAATGATGCTGCCACCAGCATGCTTCACTGTAGGGATGATGCCTGGTTTTGTCCAAACATCATACATGACCAGTCATTCTCACTGTGTTTTGTACAGCAACACTACCTCTAACCTTAAAACATAAAATTTGGGGTGCCACAGGAATCTGTCTTAGCCCCCCCTGCTTTTCTCCCTTTATATAGCCACCCCTTGGCCACATATTGTGGCGTTTTGGGATTACTTTTCATTGCTATGCTATTGATGATACTCAGTTATGCCCATACTGCTGGTAACCTCATCCGCATAAAATCCTTAGAAGATTGCCTTGCATCAGTGCAAAGCTGGATGTCTAGCAATTTCTGACTTTTAAACTCTGACAAGACTGAAATGACCTTTCTTGGTCCTGTGAGACATTAGCATCAATTTGAGCAGCTAACGACTAGCCTAGGCTCATGTGACATACATCACATGGACAAAGTGAGCAACGTTGGGGTAATTGTTGATCCTACATTGTCCGTTGACCTCCACATTAGAGATATTATGAGGACTGTTTTCTTCCACCTGTGAAATAATGCAAAGATTCATCCCATCCTGTCTTTGGGTGATGATGAGACCCTGATTCATGCATTTGTCTCTTCGAGATTGGACTACTGCAATGTTCTATTTTCTGGTTTCAGTCCAACATTTAGGGGTCCCCAATTGGTTCAAAATGCTGCTGTCAGACATTTGACAAGAAGCAGAAGGTTTGACCACATTACACCCATTTTGGCGTCACTTCACTGGCTTCCTGTCTCTGTGAGATCAAATTGTAAGGTTCTGCTATTATTAACCTATAAAATTATACACGAACTAGCACCTCCCTACTTAGCTGACCTAATTAAACACTACGTACTGGCCCGGTACGTAGGGTGTGTCAATAGGGTGAATAAAAATTCTGTGGGTCGCAGAGCTTTCATTTATCATGCACCTGCTTTGTGGAATGATCTCCCTGCATCAGTAAAACAGTCAGATTCTCTAGAGACTTTCAAGTCCAGACTTAAGATGCACTTATTTTCCCTTTCATATGGCTAGAATACTGGTGTAGTATGGTACTATGCTTCCTACCCTTTAAAATTTATTTTATTAGTAAACAGAGTGGGTCGCAGCCTCAGCTTTATGTAACGTCTGGGGCTTTTAGTGAAGTTTAGGGCTAGTGGCCGGCAATCGCCTTCGTATTTCTTCTGTTTTTCTTGTTGCTTAATGGTGACAAATTATACCTTATATGTAGTCTTTCTGCCACTTGATTCTGTTTTTTTTTTTTCTCTCTCTCTCTCTCTCTTTCTGTTTGAGGTGTGGCTCCATTCAGAAGTGGGAGTGGGCATCTTCTTCTACAAGCCTCCTGTCCTGTACACTAGTATGGACTCATAAAATTTTTTCCTGTATATTTGTTTTGTTAACTGTGTCAGTAGCATGGCCCAAGCAGACAATCACCCCTTTGAGTCTGGTCTACTTGAGGTTTCTTCCTCAAATTATCAGAGGGAGTTTTTCCTTACCACTGCCACCTTGTTGTGATTTGGCGCTACATAAATGAAACAACAACAACAAAAAAAATTAACATGATGTCTGACATTCACGCCAAAGAGTTACTCTTTGTCTGATCTGACCTGAGAATTTTTTTTCTCGTGGTCTGAGAGTCCTTCAGGTGCCTTTGGGCAAACGTGTGGGCTGCGATGTCCTTTTTACTAAGGAGTGCCTTCCATCTGGCCACTCTACCATACAGGCCTGATTGGTGGATTGCGGCAGAGGTGGTTGGCCTTCTGGAAGGTTCTCCTCTGTCCATAGAAGAATGCTGGACCTCTGACAGAGTGACCATCGAGTTTTTGGTCACCTCACTGACTAAGTTCCTTCTCCTGCGATCATTCAGTTTAGACAGGTGGCCAGCTCTAGGAAGAGTCCTGGTGGATCCGAAGTTCTTCTATTTACAGATGATGGCAGCCACTGTGCTCATTGGGACCTTCAAAGCAGCAGAAATGTTTCTGTGCCTTTCCAAGATTTGTGCCTTGAGGCAATCCTGTCTCAGAGGTCTACAGACATTTCCTTTGACTTCATGCTTGGTTTGCTGTGACATGCACTGTCAACTGTGAGACCTTATATGTAGACAGGTGTGTGCCTTTCCAAATCATGTCAAATCAGCTGAATTTACCCCTAATTTTGAGCTTCATGGCAAAAGCTGTGAATACTTATATACATGAGATTTCTTATTTATTTTTTTTTTTTAATAAATTTGAAAATTCTTAAAACATTTTTCACATTGCCTTCATGGGGTATTCTGTGTAGAATTTTGAGAACAAAAATTAATTGAATTATTTCTGGAATTAGGCTGTAACATAAATTGTGGAAAAAGTGAAACTGTAAATACTTTCTGGATGCACTGGAGGTCTCTTAAGAGTATCTTTTGGTACTGCAGCAATGACTTGGTGTCAAACAAATGCTGACTAAGATGAGGAGGGAATGTCAGCTGCAACAATTTGGCCATATGGTGTATTGCTCTGGGCATGATCCAGTATGCAGTTGCATAACTGTGGGCCCCAGTGTGTGCCATCCAGGACCCAATTAATAAAGTAACCAGTAATTAATCAGGGGTATATGATTTTAAAATCTAATTACTGGACCATAGCTTGAAATCACTACATCGGTACAGTCTTGGCTAATCTTCTTGTGTTGACTTTGGGGGATTTGCCTTCATTTATAAAATGGGTGTTCATTTGAAATTTGGCATTAATTCTATAAATGCAAAGTTGCCAGTATTGTATAAAGTACCTCAAAGTGTTACTTGAGTGAAAGTTACTTTGGTAAAGGTTAGTCTCCTTTAAAAATATTACTTGTGTTAAACTCTTAAAGTATCTGACATTTACTGTACTTAAGTATCAAAAGTAAATTTGTCATATAAAATGTACTTTGAGTAAAAGTAAAATCCAAAATGAGTGGAGAGTGAAACAGTGATAGAAAAGAAAGCCAGTGTGATGTCTGGAGAAGCCAGGAGGGGGCCTCAGCCACTATAAAAGGCTGGATCCGCCTCTGGCGGTGCATTTGGTGTTGGTGACGGGATACGTGAAGCAAAAGGTTCCCTCCAATGCCCCTGAATTGTCATTCATAGACTTGGTCCTTGGAGCTCTGGAATAGCTTGAAGTGCAGTGAGAGGTTCCTTAGGGAACTCAGAAGAGACACACTACTTGCATTGTGAGAGAACATCTTGTGAGCATGACCAGCACACAGGTGCCCCAGTGCTGAGGAACCTAACAATTGGAAAAAGGCCAAGAGTGGAGGAGCATGGTGTTCATTTATTACCTGGATATGGTCGATGGATAGCTACTCTGAGAAGGAGTGGGGGTGTACTGGTGCTCCACCTGGGTGGTTGCTAGTCAGGACCTTTATTGTGGTGGAATTGACATCTTACATCCTAAGGACTGTACCAACAGAAGTCACTTGGCTCCCAATCACATAAATGTCCTTGCACAGTGTGTGCAGCATGGATAGCCTGGTTGCAGTTAAGTACATGTTTTGTCTTGCTGCCATCTTCCTACAGGCAACAAAGTTGATCCCATGGTAAAGCATGTCGCCTGCTTCATGGTCCACTCACTGCTTTTGCAAAGAAGTGTTTAGCGGGGTCACTCTGTCAGATCCTGCCACTACCACTGGCTATCTGGGCATCCACTCAGGGACAGGGTGAGAAGCTTTAAAATCTGGGAGGGATTCTGAGTAGAGCCACTGCTTCACATCAAAAGGAGCCAGTAAAGGTGGATCGGGCATTTAGTGAGGATGGCCTCTGGTGATCATTCTAGTGAGGTCTTCCGGGCATGTCCAACTAGGAGAACACCCTGGAGAAGCCCCAGAACATGTAGAGGAACTAAATTTCCCAGCTGGCTTGGGAATGCCTCTGAATTCCCAGGGGAAGAGTTAGAAGTCTTGGCTGAACATATGGAAACATGGGTTGACCTGCTTGGTCTACTACCACTGTGATTCGTATGAACAGAAAATTTATGAATGATCGTTTTGATTGGCCTCTGCTGAACAACATTCACATCATTCCTTTCACATATGGGCATGAGCAGCCATGACAAACTGATCACAATTCTAAAGAAAAAATGTCAAAATTGGTTTGATCCCAGCTCAGATTCATTGCTTCAGAACATGGTGTGGATGTTGTCATCTCAGCCTGCAAAATCATGACATAAAATTGAACCAGTGTTTGGTTTCATGTGCTATTATGGTAAACAAAGTCCAAAAGCGTGAGACGCTTACTGAATTATGTAACTTCTATATTCCAGGCCCCTGCTTTCAGCTCAGATGACACACAGTTGCAGAGAAACCGACTGTGAAAGCAGGAAAACAAAGCTTTAAAGCAGAGGGAGCCCGTGCTGCTGGTAGAATTTCACCCTTATTATTTTTGTCGTGCTTAATTTGCTCACTCGGCCCCTCCCCTTCCCTAGGCCGAATGTAATATTTGTAGTGTAATATTCTTGGGTTATTGCAAACATTGCCTCTACATCATCTATGGTTTTGTTTCATGGCTTTCCCAGTGAGACGCTGAGTGTGGAGTCCTTTGAAAGTATCATGAGTTACAGTGTGTGTGGTGAGATCTGTGCTGTAATTAGGGCAGCTTTTTTTTTTCTTCGAGTTATTATTACAAATCATGTATGCCCTCTGCTTGCAGCAGCCTGAAGTCATAGGTCTACATATGCTGGGTGGTTGATCTTTTGTTCTGCAGTGATAAGGAAAGTGCGTGTTGGCAGGCCTGGAAGTTCAGGCTTCCGAATTCTCTTATTCCTTGTCTTGTTCTTCTTTGCTCATGTATTTCTTCTGTCCCCTTTTCCTCTTTATTGTCCTCATTAATTCAGCCATAGTTTCCTGCATCCACCACTTCAACCCTTTAAATTTTTTTGCTCAAAGCACGTCACACCAAAATCATAACAATTTAGATTTAGGCTGTTAGTGACCATCCGATGATACAGTGGGATTAGTTTGTGTACTTCCATGACTGCTTTCAAAATATACAGCATTCACAACGGAGACTGCACAAAAACAAAGTACTCATTTTTCGGAGTGCTTCCAACAGTGTTTATGTAGCTTTGAGGAAAATGTCCCAGTGTGCACTTGAATAGAATGTAGTGACTAACATTAAGAATGGCACCGCAGATTAATTGGAAAGTTTACATAAGTGTGGTGTGTACTAAACACAGCCTGTTAAAAACAGTTTCTGCTAAAGACTCAGCTTTGTGCATGCTTATAAGTGTTGTCATCAACATAACTGTAAAAAATCTAAAATACATCTGTATGAGCAGACAGGCTGAAAAACAGTGGAGAACTCGACGTGCGTATGGACGTTACAACAGCGGTACTGCTCCACAAACATCAAGATCCAAAATCCAACTGACTCTCTCAAAGTAAAATACAAATTACCAGGTCCACTGAAGAGAACAAATAACAAAAGGGGAAAACACTGAACAGGGCACTCACCCACGCACAGATCACACACACGATTGCCAGTCAGAGAACAATGTGCAGGTCCACTACAAGTCCTCACATATGAATTCATTAAGAGTTTTGGGGTGAAGTGTAATGTCTCCTCTGTGCACATTCTCTGTAAATCCATGCCACCACTTTGGAATGAAAGCTCAAAACTTCAGTGTCAGACATAACAGCATTTGTTTCACTCTGTCTGATGGCCATCAGAATGTTTCTGCTTTTCCTAAAATATATGTCACATGCCGAGAAATGCTGAGTAAGATGTTTTCCAGAAATGCACCTGCTAACTCTCAGCGCAACAGGAATAATTACCAATAAAATACATCAGTGACCACTAATTATTAGTGCATGTGCATGGATAAATTTACAATCATGAATACTTTGAGGCTGTGTTGCTAACTGGGATTTTAAATTACGTGCAACATGACCTTTTAATTTCTCATGGAGGATCTGAAAAAACACATACATTTCTATGATTCCTTACTGCAACAGAAGGCTACAAAACAAGTGGGAGAGGTGTGTGTCTGTGCGTGCGTGCATAAGTAAGTAAGATCTAGTTTTATGAGATTTTAAGTTATTGTCGATGCAATATAATGTTGTCATGCAAACATTTTGCTTTTCTAACTTGAATTCGTGCATCATCTGTTGAAAACTGAAAATCTATATATTAAATGCGAAGTGGTGTGTGTGTGTGTAACTTCGATCACGGGCAGACTTTGGGTCAAAGATGAATGCTGCAAAAATGGAAAGCTGATCGGACTAATATTTTGGGAGAAATTAGGGATAATACCACCCTTGAAAAATGTCAGCTATCTATTTTAGAAACACTACCCAATCTAGAACCCATGGATCCCCATGGGCATAATCGGGTCCTGAGGACTGAGTTTTACATACATGCTGTCTAGTACAGCTAAGCCCATAACTATGTAATTCAATGCGTCATGGGCTATATTATGCAGTGTTTCCCAATCCTGGTCCTTCAGACCACAAGTATGGCACATTTTTCATTTATGCGTCATCAGCTGAGTTCAGCCCAGTCAAATGTGTTCAGCTAGTCGATTCCTGGCTGAGCATTGGGACACGCCTGATATAGGTAATTATGTGCAGGTAGAGCAGTGAAAATTGAGAAATTTGCAGTACTTTGGGTCCTGTTAACCAGTATTGCGAACAACTGGACCATCGCACATACAGTCAGGTCTATTAGTAACAGGTTTTGTAATTTTGCCGCTGTACACCCCTACAATAGAGTTGAAATGAAACAACTGAGATGTAACTGTAGTGTAGACATCTGGATAGAATTCAAGGGGTTTACAAAAATGATGGATTAACCAGTTATGGATTACAGACATTTGTACACAGTTCAGGGCTCACAAACAGAACTCAATATAAGTATTATGGGGTTTGATGAATGGTTTGGAAATGTGGAATTCCTGAGACTCCATAGAGTAACACATTTGAAGTACCCATGTCATTGATTGAGTCCACATTCAACCAATGAATTTTGGATTTTCAAGTGAGGTATACAATTGTATACACTTCATTTTTCTTTCCTGTGTCATATGCAGAGCTTATTATCATTGTTGTTGTTGTTTTGTTCTAAATTTTACAATAAGTTTCTGAAGTGTCTTGGTATTTTGTGTTGTTGTGGCAGCTTTTCGCAAAAGTTGCAGTACAAGTTGTAATGATTTTAAGTGCTTTGTTTCTCAATGAAATTGAAGGAACAAGTGGCAATTCCAAAAATGGTTGTATTTCTTATTGTTGTGCATTTTAATTTAATAAACATTTTATTGAAAAAAATATTTTCCTTATCTCCCAGTCACTGGTTCAGATATGTCAATGACACATAGGTTAAAATCAAGCAAAAGGAAGTTGAGGACTTTACAGAACACATCAACTCGGTGGACTCCAATATCAAGTTCACACGTGAGGATGCCAGAAACAACCATTTATCCTTCTTTGATTGTCATGTTACGATTGGAGAGAACAGGCAGCTCCAGACAGGGGTTTACAGAAAATCCACTCACACTGACCAATATCTGCTCTTTGGCTCAAACCACCCCCTTGAACACAAGCTTGGGGTGATCAGGACTCTTCAACACAGAGCCTTATAGGTGCCCACAACTGCAGAGGGAAGGGCTAAAGAACAACAACTTGTCCGGAAAGCCCTCACAGTATATGGGTACCCACGAGGATCCCTGGACAAAGTGCAGAAGTCCCAGAGAACAAAGAGACCAGATAGACAGGAGACGGAGACAAGAAGAAGAGTGTCTCTCCCTTATTTAGCAGGAGTAGGGGAAAAACTACAGAGGATCTTCAGACAGCACAAAATTCCAGTTTACTTTAAACCGGTTAACACCTTGAGACAGAAATTAGTTCACCCTAAGGAGAGGATCCCTAGTTACAAACAGAGCAATGTAGTGTATTCTATCAGATGTCAGGAAAACTGTAACGAACACTACACAGGTGAGACTAAGCAACCTTTACACAAAAGGCTATACAACTAGGCTTTCCCCCTACAACTGTGGGGGGAAAAAGGTAGCTAAATTCCTGTGATGAAGCGAAGCTCCACACATCTTGCTGTGATGACTGCTCCAGACAGAATTCATACCTATGGACTTTACGCCATTCATTCCACAATGCTGCGTGTATATAAAATCCACATCCTTTTTAATACTTTTGTTGTTTTGTGTTTTTCTTACGGTTGGATGGCACTAACCAAGGATTTTTTTTAGACGGTCACTGGGATGGATATAACAATGTTTTCAATTCCCTAAAAATGTCTAACTAAAATCAAAGATTAAGAAATACAAACATTATGGAACTGTATGACAAATCTGTCTGGTATAAGCAGTTCTCGAAAACTGAGTGACTGAGTGAAAAAGAAGACTTGTAAGGGATGCCATCAAGACACCCAGACAACAATGATGGAGTTATTGGCTTCCCTGTTTGTGATGTCTTTTGCAACTTTTGTCTGTTAGCAGCTGTTCAGACATACATAATACATACATAATGTCAGGTTTGAGCAGTAGTTTGCCCATTTCAATTCAATTTATTTTCATTATATAACTCCAAATCACAACAAAGTTGCCTCAAGGTGCTTCACACAAGTAAGGTCTAACCTTACCAACCCCTAGAGCAAGCACACAGGTGACAGTGGTAAGAAAAACCTTGTTCTGATGATTTGAGGAAGAAACCTCGAGCAGACCAGACTCAAAGGGGTGACCGTCTGCTTGGGCCATGCTACCAACAAAATTCACAATACGATTTCACAGGAAATTTTGAGGAAATTTTGGAAGTAGATGCTGTGGTGCACAGGACAGGAGGCCTGCAGAAGAAGCCACACACTCGCATCTCTGGATGGCGCCGCACCTCAAATAGAAAGAAAAAAACAGAATCAGGGGGCAGAAAGACAAGTACAGTATAATTTGTCAGCATTAAGCAACAAGTAAAACAGAAGAAATACTAAGGTGATTGCCGGTCTCTAGCCCTAAGCTTCACCGCGGCGGCCCCCTCTGTTTACTAATAAAATTAATTTAAAAGGGTAGAAAACATAGTACCATACTATGCCAGTATGCTAGCCATATGAAAGGGAAAATAAGTGTGTCTTAAGTCTGGACTTGAAAGTCTCCACAGAATCTGACTGTTTTATTGATGCAGGGAGATAATTCCACAGAACAGGGGCACGATAAGAGAAAGCTCTGTGACACGCAGACTTTTTGTTCACCCTGGGGAGACAAAGTAGTCCTACACCCTGAAAATGCAGAGCCCGGGCCAGTACCTAGGGTTTAAGAAGGTCAGCTAAGTAGGGAGGACCTAGTCCGTGAATAACTTTATATCGTAGCAAAGGAACCTTAAAATCTGATCTCACAGGTACAGGAAGCCAGTAAAGAGACACAAAAATGAGTAATGTGGTCAAACGTTCTGCTTCATGTTAAACATCTGGCAGCAGCTTTTTGAACCAATTGGAGACCCCTAATGGTGGACTGTGTTAAACAAGAAAATAGATCATTGCAGTAGTCAAATCTAGAAGAGACAAACGCATGAATCAGGGTCTCAGCATCAGCCATAGACAGGATGGGACAAGTCTTCGCTATATTTCGCAGGTGGAAGAAAGCAGTAATATCTCTAATGTGGAGGTCAAAGGACAACGTAGAATCAAAAATTACTCCATGGTTCCTTACTTTGTCAGTGTGATGTATGACACATGAGCCTAGGCTAAGTGTTAGCTGGTCAAATTGATACTGATGTCTCACTGGACCAAGAACCATCATTTCAGTCTTGCCAGAGTTTAAAAGTAGGAAATTGCTAGACATCCAGCTTGTCACTGATGCAAGACAATCCTCTAACGCTTTTATGTGGATGAGATTATCAGCAGTTTTTGGCATGTATAACTGAGTATCATCAGCATAGCAATGAAAGGTAATCCCAAAATTCCGCAATATGCACCCAAGGGGTGCTACATAATTGTAGAAAAGCAGGGGGCCTAAGATGGACCCCTGTGAAACCCCAAATTTCATGTCACTAAGGTTAGATGTAGTGTTACTGTACAAAACAGTGAGGATGACTGGTCAGGTATGATGCCAACCATGCAAGGGCATTCCCAGTAATCCTAAAATAATTCACCAGCCTATCAAGTAGAATATGATGATACAAAGGCAGAACTAAGATCTAACGGCACCAGAACCATAGTGGTGTCCGAATCCATTGCAAGCAGAAGATTATTCACCACTTTAGTGAGAGCTGTCTCTGTGGAATGATATTTTCTCAAAGCAGACTGCAGTGGCTCAAAAAGAGTTTTCTCAGTAAGGTGGTCCACAAACTGCCGTGAAACCACCTGCCAGAAGGCACATGGGAGTTTCAAGCCAAGATATGTTTTCTATCATGAAAATCTATATCTGTTTCACTTCAGTATGAAACTGTGACTGGTAGTGAAACAGGCACAGTTCCACTGTGCACAGTCAGAGAAGC
Source organism: Thalassophryne amazonica (assembly GCF_902500255.1). Taxonomy (NCBI): domain Eukaryota; kingdom Metazoa; phylum Chordata; class Actinopteri; order Batrachoidiformes; family Batrachoididae; genus Thalassophryne; species Thalassophryne amazonica. Next base: position 48,341,466 of record NC_047114.1, read on the forward strand.
CTGTAACTCCTTAATTGCTGTTTGTATGTCTGGTGGCTTCCCTCACAGTGTGCCATACTCTTTGTATTCATGTTTTAAATGCAGTCTAAGACATATTAACTGATTTTTGAAATTATCATGTGTCTATCCCATGACTTGTCTAATTAAAACTGGCTGGAAAAGTGATAATTTGTTCCCCCCAACAAAATTCCCCTATACCCTGCAAGTTCTGGATGTTCTAATGTAGACTACACACATCTCAGTGCAGTACAGTCCCAATCATACGTGGTGCAGCATGGGTTCATCCCAGTGCCGATGCTTGTTGGCATGCCCCATGATTTGTCCACCAAAGAGTGGTGACAAGTCAGTCCGCTGCCCTTCAAGCAAGAGTTGTCAGTCAGTAGATTAGCTGCTGAACTCCACCAGCACAGTTCACCAGCCCTCCTGGATTCCTCCAAGCAAAGAAGCTGAACTCCTCATAGTCTCCAATTTGTTGTTGTGTTGTTCCACTTAGACTCCTCGAATCAAATCATTAGGATGATTCATTCGCTGGATGTCAGCCTTCATGTGCTCTTCCCAGGTTTGGCTCCAAGAGGTACGATCATGGATAGAGAGAAAATAGAAATGAATTAATCAAAGCAATTAATCCACAGTAACATCAACTTCAACAATCAAACCTGCTCTGTTAACACTCCTTGGCAATTTGGTTTGCATGAGACTGAGTGGTTTCCCAACAGTAATATGACTAATAGAAGCAAGAAGGAAGCCAGGCATTCAGTACAACTAAGTGTAAAATAATTAAAGAGAAAAGCTCAATCTTTAATCTGTTTATAAATGATTCAACAGAATCCAACTAACAGAGAAGGATTTTCTTAAAAAGGTGTGGAAATTCAGCTACATTTTGCCGCAAGGAACACGAGACTCAAGTGTGTGATACTTAAATTCAATTGCTGCCTTTAAAAATATGACTATTTACACTTTAAAATAAGTTTTGTTTCAATTTAAAACTCACACGAAAATTAGCTGACTAACTGAAATTTTCATTTCACTTCGAAAACCTTTACAAATGTTTTGACAGGGTCAGTTGAAATTTCATAGTTCACTATGTTAAATGGAAATATATTAAATAAACAAGCTACTATTATTTATTAACCACATCCTTTCTTAGTGTGTCTGAAAGTCCTTCTGCATTTCACTCCAATTTGTGCAACAAATACTCTTCATATATAACAACAAATACCCAATCAAAAAAAAAAAAAAAAAAAAAAAAAAAAAAAAAAATATATATATATATATATATATATATATATATATATATATATATATATATATATATATATATAATGTATATATATATAATGTATAAATAAACATTTTTATACTTCTTTTGTTTACCTTTTTCCTTTTAACCTTTGTACATAGATGGCCCTTTTGCACTTAATGGCTCTGCATGCAATTTTGTTATAGTTTTTGTATAATGACAAGAACAATTCTGATTCTGAATAAATTCTGAGTTCACCATGAAGCTGTGACTAGCGGTGCAACAGCGAAAAGTTGCACTTTGCAGAGTTTCTCCATTCGCAGCCACAGAAATCGATTACTCCTGCAGAGGGGTCATGGGTGTGTTGGTGGCTCTTCTCACTACTGAGAACTGCTTACTGCAGACAAATGTTGGTTACATTTTTTTGATGATGGATAGAAATGAAGTCCAAAACATATTCAGCAACTTAGAGGTGTACATGTATCCATCCCCTGATGTGTCTCAAGAAAAATGTCTGAAAAAGTGATGATTTGGACAGGAATCTTTATGTTTAACTTATTTAATTATGATTCGGCTCAAGAATAGTTGTAATTCTTTAATTGTTCATGATTTTTTCATATTGTTGTTGTTATTATTATTGTTAAAAAAAAACCTTTGAATTAATGCTAACAGTCTACACTGAGCTTTTTTTATTGCATTTCAACTCTCGTATCGTGGTGTACAGAGTAAAAAAAAAAAAAAAATCAGTCAGACGACCTTTGGATGTGACTGTAGCTCAGATTCTTTATTGCCATTATTACAAGTACCTGTAAATACAAAGCAAATAAAAAGGGCATAACACATGTCAGTGTAGTCATTTATCCAGTTACTTTTGGTCTCTTAAATGTGATGCATGCAAAAATCCTTGGAATACCTGCACCATTCGCCCAATTTTTGAGATGAATGCCTTAACAAAGGTCTGTACTCAAAGATCATGATTTATTTTCACCCCCCGCATTCTGTAAAAAGGACTAAAAACAAATAGTTCTGGACTACTACTGGAATGTGTCAGATATAGATCTATATGTAGTATGTAGGTGTTTGCACCCCCTTGTGACAGAGCCAGAGATGCTGCGGGCGGCCTCATCTGGCACTGATCCCCGGCTTGTTCCCTGAGAGGCAGCGCTGCGATACAGACACTCGACCCAGAGAAGCACTTTGATTTGCACATCTCGTTTGAAGTGCAGGACCGAGAGCCTGATGGCTTGTGATTAATATAAGCCCCCGCCCTCCATGCGCTCAGCTGTACATGCGCGCACACCCGCAGTCAGAATGAGATGAATTTACACGGCCTGTTTTTTTTTTGGCTCATGTGCACAGCGTATGCACCTCCTTCCCTGTGTGACACAGGCAGTCTGCTCTGGTCCGCCGGACTCTTTGAACTTGTGCCTCTGACACTTTGCCATCTCAGAAGGGCACCTCTGCTCCCATCATCCTCTCCTCTGTGCCTCTTCAGGTTGCCCTGATGCATCTCTCTCTCTCTCATCACTTTGTGTTTTTGCAGCACACTGCCTGCAATGTTCTTAGCTGACCGGGTCACAAAGTCAACATTCTGATCTTGTAGGATTTCCTAATCTTGTAGGATTTCCTCAGCAGTTAAATTTTAGATTGATCCTTGGAGAAGAGGTTTGCCAGAAGCTGAAGATTTCTGACCTGTGTTCAAGACAGATCTTTCAGCTCCTTCTTATTGGTGAAGTTTGCCTTTAATGTGTAATATATCAGAAAGCTGTGGAAGTTTTTTTTGTGAGAAATTCATCTTTCTTGTCTTATTTCTTTTCCAGGTCCATAAGTCATTGGACAGTGACATAATTGTATTATAAATTTGCCTCTGTTTGCCACAACAATAGATTGGGGCACCAGGGGGCGCAAAAGCATACACCTGCATCAGTGGGGAAAGTACATTTTCTACTTCATTACAACAATCTAGGTCTGCCCTTCAGTATGCTCAAGGTCAAGCTAGAAGTTGCACATTGTAAGGTCACATGATTTCCTATCCATGCTTAACACAAACCACATACCTATCTGACAATGTTTAGCGGCTATAAAAGGTCAAAGCTTGAGTAACCTTGATTGTGACCTTCAGTGTCAAATGGAATGGCATTATGACTTCCTATTCACGTCTTTTAGTAATCATGGGTCTATTTTCTCTGATTCATCAGTTGCAAGCCTTAGAATTTTTTACTTAATTATATTGTTCAAAAAATGTTGCTGAAAGTCAAAAGTTAATGGCTTCATCTTTGGGTGAAGCTGGTCAAAATTTGGTTAAAGTTCCTCCTTCGTTTTGAGATATTGTGTTCGCAAACAATAAATGCTTCTCTTATGGGGGGGGGGGGGGGCATGACTGAGCTTGTTGAAACAATCAAGATGTTCTTGTAGTGTAGATTTTAGTCTATAATTCAAGAGGTTTATCAAAAATGTCACAAACATTTCAGAATAGCAGTCATTTTTATCCAGAGCCCCTACATTTTCAGAGGACTTAAGTAATGGTCTGTCTTTGGGCAGTCCGTTCTCAAGAGACCATTGTCGTTGCATCTCTGTAATGTCATCTGCTATGGCGGTACAGTACAATGCGTGATTTGTTGTCCTTCTTGCATATGGTGCACATGTATTGTGTACCCAGGGGTGTGGTTGATGTTGCTTGCTTCTGTCTGCCATTTCTCGGCTGGTAGTTGGCCTCTCGTCACATCTGCGTTAAGGACAACAATTTGAACAGCCTGGTGCCAGGCAGCTCTGTCTTCAGCCCACACCTTAACACAATTTACAGACTTCTGAGCGTGAGATTGGATAAACTGTAACAAAAATACTTTGTCCAAATATATATATATATATATATATATATATATATATATATATATATATATATAATGGATGGTAAGGAGTCCAACATAGAGAAATATTGGATGAAGAAAAGTTATATAACTATTTTAAAATAGTAAATAACTATTTAAAATAACTATTTATATATATAACATATTTCTCTATGTTGGACAACTAGCCATCCATCAATTGTTATGTTCTCCACCCCCCTCCCAAATTAAAGAAACAACAAAGAGTCAAGTAAATTAGATCAATTTATTTTGTTGTGAACAGCATATGATTGATTCTGATGCAATGAATGCTTCTAAAATGTCAGTAGTGTGCTTGTCTACCTTCTTCCTTGGAGTTCAATATTTCCACCAGTTCCTTCTCTGTGAACTCAGCAAACCTCGCTGGCAGACGATTTTCTGCTGTTGTTGACATGTTTGTTGCCATTTTTTCAACCAGTGTCTGTCAGCTAGTTCCTGACCTTCGTATGCCGCGCACCGATTGGCTAGCTGTTGGCAGTAAGCTCTAACGCTATTGGTTAGTGGGAACCGATCCAATATAACTTTTGGTCCTAGCCTTTTGGGATCCTTTTGGATGGATATATATATATATATATATATATATATATATATATATATATATATATATATATATATATATATATATATATATATATATATATATATATATATATATATGAGTTCAGATGCAAAACCCGGTATCTCCAAAACTATAAATTTTTAGTTGAGGTCAACATGTACTTGGCTGTCAAGGGGACCATCAGTGTGCAAAATATGAAAGAATTTGAACAAACTGTTTTCATTTTATTGATGAAGGTCTGTGCATTTCCAAATATGGTTTCCTTTAAATCTCCATTTTCAACTGCATTTTTCTCCATTTAAAAAAGAAATACTTACTGGGTTTTGCATCTGAACTCTACATATGTAAATGCAAAAAGAGCATCTTGATTGTTTATTTTCAACTCCACTGTGGTGTTACTGATGATACTTCCTGTGTTATCTGATGTCTTTTATTGTAGAAATATCACTTTTTCCTTTATTGTGGCTGCATATTCCAAATCTTCTTCGACAAAACCATTGCTGTCTGGTATATAGAGTATGGAGTGATATGTCTGTTATAAAGAATATTTTAAGAGTGCAGAGACTAAATGCAAGAAGCCGTTTTTATCATCAGTGGATCAAATCGGAACTCATCGGCTGCCCTGCATTATTGATATCGTTATTTACCTGATGAAAGCTTCGTCACGTTGCAAGGCCTTTGAAGAGAGTAGATATGTGTGCTCTTTATTCTTATTTTTCTGGATACATCTCTTTTGTCTCACTCACTTTGTGCCTCCAAGGTCATGTCACACTTTGTTTACCGCTTTTCTGAACTGATATAATCCAGCTATCAATGGAGCCGTGATTGGAATCGTGCAGATTGAGCAAGAAAAGTAAGGACTGGTAGTTTTTGTTTTGTTTTTATAATAAAGAGGGAATTGTCGTGCTTATTTTCGTTCCGTTTTCTAGTCTTTCTGCCAAGCTGTTATAGTCGTCTCTAAAGACGCCACCCCGGTCTGTGAGGCGCACTTTGCATCAAGCCACTTGGGATTCTGAAGACTGTATCTGTGAAAACCTGGTGTCTCTGTCCCATCGTCTCGCATCTCTCCCTCGTCTCTGATTCCCCTCTTTGTGTGTGTCATTTTCTTTCAACCTCTTGCCACCTCTCAGTGGGGTGCCACGATTCATTCAGCACAGTGAGGCCTTGAGGAATTGGAAGCGACAGAGCAGAAAAAAGAATAGAAAAACTCAAATGGGAAAGGAGATAGACGAATTGGGAATTGGGGAGGCGGGATGGAGTGAGGTGTTAAAGTGAGAGAAACCAGACGGGGCACTGTGGCACACTGGGAGATCGAAGGATTAAAGATCAAGGAAAAGTGTCCAAAATGTACAGATTTCCATGGAGATGGGCAGAGAAATCAGTGGAATGGTGAGAGTGGAGGGATGGCAGTGGAATGATGGGAGGCCTATGTTAACCATCAGCTCGAAATCGTGAATTATCCACAAACCATTAATTGCAAAACATGAATAGTGAAAAAAATATCTCCCAAAACATGAATGTAGGTATACATTCAGCTTAAGTAGTTTATGGATTTCAGTTTACGGATCATCTCCAAAGTTTTTCACAATGATGTGTGCAGTGAATTTGGTGACACCACACACGAATTTATTGAATATTTTTCTGATGTCTTGTTTTTGCACTTTGTAGACGATCCCTACGCTTCAGTTTTTCCGCAGTCTGCTCGTTCAGGTCAATATTATTTTTCCAGTTTAGAGGACGGCTCATATGGATAAAAATAAGGTTGCAGCTTGTTGTTTACCTTCCTGAGGTTAGAAACTAGTGTTGTTTGTTTTTTCTACAACGTTTCTCTGAAGATGATTGAGCCGTTTACCGAAGGGCGAGGATTCTGTCCTCTTTGAGTTTGACAGGTGGACCGTCCCAGTCAGACTCTTCACCTGACACTGTCCCTGGAGTGGGACACACCCAGCAGGAATGGGCGCTTGACACCATATATATATATATATATATATATATATATATATATATATATATATATATATATATATATATATATATATATATATACCCACCCCAATTTTCTTTCTCTTACTTGAATCCAGACACTTTTAAATGGTAATGCCTTTCTTTTGGCGAAGCACACCTCTCTTCGTCTTTTTTGTCCTCTTTCTCCTTTTCTGCTTCTCACCATTAACTTCCCACTGACGCAAAGAGGCATCTGTTGAATAAGCGCTACTTAATTCCATCAACACAACTTGGCACAATAAATCGGACTGTCACATAATTCGCTATCTCACTGTCATATTTCTTCCACACGCGCGCGCTCGCACACTATCATCATTAACTTGCTACCGTCTGGAGTGCTTAGCGTGACTTACGAGCAGCATGAATAAACCACAGAGATGACGTGCTCTCTTTATGGGGAGGTTGTGCTGTACTTTTTTTTTTTTTAGCTGTGATTTGCAATTTACATTTCCTGCTCTTTGACAAAAAATATCTTCTCTCTCCCCTCCAGGTTCTGGCAACATGGAGACTGTATCTCTTTGCTGTCAAAGTGCCCACCAAGGTAAGTGATCCCCACACTCAATGGAATTTTATGCCTCTCACTTAACTGCTTTGATCTTGGTGTATTTCAAAAGGGATCCGACACTGTCACAGACTTTCAGCAGGTTGAAAAAAAAAGGATGATTGTGGCACTGTTGTGGAAGAATAGTAGTGTTTCTTTTTCTACTTGTGACCGTATTGATGTTGTGATGTTACTTGATTGTTTTCAGGTGGAGGTTACCTTCAACTTCTTGGAAATCCGAGCAATGAACACCTATCCAGAACACCAGGTGAAATCCTGCAGAGCGCATCAACTTCCTCACACAAAACTTGAAATTTTTGATCTCATTAAAATTTTTGTAGAAGATAGGGAGGTTCTGTCATCACATAATCGTAGCTGGATCTGAATATGAGAATGTTTATGTATTACTATTATGGTTATTAGGGCATTATGTTGATTTATCACAATTAGTGCACAATTGTTAGGAAAATTACCTAAAAACACTAACACAGAAAACAAAAGAGACATCAGGGGAAACGGATTTCAGTTTTTAAGATCTTTCGTCATTTAAAGCTTAAAAGGTACATGTCATACAGAGTGTAAGTCTGAAGACAAAATACGAGTACATTCAGTTTTCATGCTACTTGTATGCAGTCCCAAGGTGTTACAAAGTCCATTCAATGAAATCATTTGATAGTATAAGACAGTCACTCTCAAAAGTCCGTTCCTTGGTCATTCATCATACACTGATGAAACATTGTCTTGCCTCATCACATTGCATCAGACAATCAGACGAATAGTCCTTTCCTTCTTGTTCATCATGCACTGATGAACGCCTCATCAATCTTATCTGTGCCCTTTGTGCACTTCCTCTTCCATGGCATTGTTCAATCAATTACTAAGACAGTTATAATGGTAAATATATTTTAGACAGCACTGACAACATTAACTTTTCTAAAAACAAGGTTAGATATTACCTCATGTTGAGTAGATGGTGTAACATGAGTGTCAGTGTGATGTTGGTATAAACTGACCTCCTAATGAGAAGAGCATGAAGTAGTAATAATTCCTGTATAAGCCTTCAGGATCATTTGTACCAGTGCTTAACCCTGGATTCTGTAGCGTGATGCAAATCAAAGTCTACGGCTCCCTCTGAATGGGACACCATTCCAAGCAAGTTACGTGTCAGTCAAGGCCGGTGTCCATTTACAGCTGGGGAGACTGAGATAATCCAGATTGTATTTTAAGGACACAGACAGGTAGCGTGACAGGGAATGAAATCCACATCTACATATTTGTAGTCCAACTCCGATGGAGCTACTTGTTCTACTCTACTAATGAAGAGATTCTCAGTTTGGACTCTGTGGTATATCTCACCAGTGCTAAATAGTGAAGCATTCATATTTATAACACTGATTAGTCATGTGGAGTAAATGAGGCAGCACACTGTAATATTTATATAAATATGAATCTCAACAATGACTGAAGGTGGGTTGGTTCAGTTTTGTTGGATTTGCATGTGTACATTTTCATACTCATGAGAAGACCATCATATATGGGAACAAATGGATCTCAGCTGTACTGAATAATGGAAATCTCATATTTAACATTACGGCTACCTCACGTGAAAGACATGTTGCTATTATATTTGCATCTATTTTTATCTCATTCATCTGAAGGATAGATGAACTTTGCCGTGATGCAGCATCTGCCATCCATTCATAGTTCCCCTACATGCCTACAACAGAATAAGTAAGACCTATACAGGCCTTGAAAGCCCATTTGGCCAGAAATTATCCATGGATACCATAGTGTGCAGTTGATGAGTCTGTGACTCCCACTGGATGGGACACCAGTTCATTTCAAGTTACTTCCCCAGAAAAGGTTGGGACCTATTTGCATATGGGTGCACTGGGATTATGCAGATGAAGTGTATTCTCCAAAGGTATAGACCAGTAACCTGAAGTGCACACCTGGAGTCGAACCCAGTGATTGGTAGTCCAATGTCTATGCCACAGATCCACCTGCCCTACTCCTATAGTTATGGCATTATTTTGATCAAACCTGCACACAAAATTCCCCAGGTCATGTTCAACATCAAAGTCTATGTCCATTTAATGAGCTTCACAAAAATCCCTACTCCTGCAACATTATAATGGTCTGCCACAAAATGATCTTCAGTGGTCTTCCATCATAGGATGGTTGTTTGTAGGATGACTTTAGAGGTAAAGAAGAAGAAGAGAGTGAGAGCTCAACAAAGGATCAGATGGTGGAAGCTGAAGGAGGAAGACTGTTGTGTGAAATTTAGTGAGCGGGTGAGAGAAGCACTGGTTGGAGGAGAAGCAATTTTGTACAACTGGAAAAGTACTGCAGATGTGGTGAGGGAGACAGCTAGGACAGTACTGGGTATGACATCTGGACAGTGGAAGGAAGACAAGGAGACTTGGTGGTGGAATGAAGAGGTCCAGGAAAGCATAAGGAGAAAGAGGTTGGCGAAAAGGTTTTGGGATAGTAGGAGAGATGAAGAAAGTAGACAGGAGTACAAGGAGATGCGGCATAAGGCGAAAAGAGAAGTGGCAAAAGCAAAGGAAAAGGCATATTGCGAGTTGTACAAGAAGTTGAATAGTAAGGAAGGAGAAAAGGACTTGTACCGATTGGCCAGACAAAGGCACAGAGCTGGAAAGGATGTGCAGCAGGTTAGGGTGGTAAAAGATGCACATGGTAATGTGCTGACAAGTGAGGAGTGTGTGCTGAGAAGGTTGAGGGAATATTTTGAAGAGTTGATGAATAAAGAAAATGAGCAAGAGAAAAGGCTGGATGATGTGGTGAGAGTAAATCAGGAAGTACAAGAGATTAGCCAGGAAGAAGTGGGGGCTGCTATGAAGAGGATGAAGAGTGGAAAGGCAGTTGGTCCAGATGACATTCCAGTGGAGGCATGGAAATGTCTAGGAGAGATGGCAGTAGAGTTTCTAACCAGATTATTTAATACAATCTTGGAAAGTGAGAGGATGCCTGAGGACTGGAGACGAAGTGTGCTGGTTCCTATTTTCAAGAACAAGGGTGATGTGCAGAGCTGCAGTAACTACAGAGGCATAAAGCTGATCAGCCACAGCATGAAGTTATGGGAAAGAGTAGTAGAAGCTAGGCTTAGAAAACAGGTGAAGATCTCTGGGCAGCAATATGGTTTCATGCTGAGAAAGAGCACTACAGATGCAATGTTTGCTCTGAGAATACTGTTGCAGAAGTACATAGAAGGCCAGAAAGAGTTACACTGTGTGTTTGTGGACTTAGAAAAAGCTTATGATAGGGTGCCAAGAGAAGAGTTGTGGTATTGTATGAGGAAGTCTGGAGTGGCAGAGAAGTATGTTAGGGTAGTGTAGGACATGTACAAGAATAGTGTGACAGCGGTGAGATGCACAGTCGGAATAACAGACTCATTCAAGGTGGAGGTGGGATTACACCAAGTATCAGCTCTGAGTCCTTTCTTGTTTGCGGTGGTGATGGACAGGTTGACGGATGAGATCAGACAGGAGTCCCCATGGACTATGATGTTTGCAGATGACATTGTGATCTGTAGTGAGAGTAGAGAGCAAGTTGAGTCTAGTCTGGAGAAGTGGAGATATGCTTTGGAGAGAAGGGGAATGAAAGTCAGTAGAAACAAGACTGAGTACATGTGTGTGAATGGGAGGGAGCCCAGTGGAATTGTGCAGTTACAAGGAGTAGAAGTGGTGAAAGTAGATGAGTTTAAATATTTGGAGTCAACTGTTCAAAGTAATGGAGAGTGTAGTAAAGAGGTGAAGAAGCGAGTGCAGGCAGGGTGGAGTGGGTGGAGAAAGGTGGCAGGAGTGATTTGTGACCAAAGAATATCAGCAAGAGTGAAGGGGAAAGTTTACAAAACAGTAGTGAGACCAGCTATGTTGTATGGTTTAGAGAAGGTGGCACTAACAAAAAGGCAGGAGGCAGAGCTGGAGGTGGCAGAGCTGAAGATGTTGAGATTCTCTTTGGGAGTGACAAGAATGGACAAGATTAGGAATGACCATATCAGAGGGACAGCTCAGGTGGGACGGTTTGGAGACAAAGTCAGAGAGGCGAGATTGAGATGGTTTGGACATGTGCAGAGGAGGGACCCAGGGTATATAGGGAGAAGGATGCTGAGGATGGAGCCACCAGGGAGGAGGAGACGAGGGAGGCCAAAGAGGAGGTTCATGGATGTGCTGAGAGAAGACATGCAGGTGGTTGGTGTGACAGAGGAAGATACAGAGGACAGGGTGAGATGGAAACGATTGATCTGCTGTGGCGACCCCTAACGGGAACAGCCAAAAGACAAAGAAGAAGAAGTTTAAGATGAAAGGTCAGCTTATATAGTCACTTAAAGAATGGCATGAAAATTACTACTCCTGATTGGCAGAATAAGCTGGTATGAGCTGCCATGTCACTGCCACTCTGGTTCTAACAACAATTGGAATCTTGGTGGGAAACACGCACCTTATGTGTTTCATGCTTTTTATTCTGTTCCAGTGAGGAAAAGGCATTTTCTTTACACTTTTGGCTTAATTTATAAAAATGTGTGCACACAATGTCTTGGCAACACATACACTCAACAAAAATATAAACGCAACACTTTTGGTTTTGCTCCCATTTTGTATGAGATGAACTCAAAGATGTAAAACTTTTTCCACATACACAATATCACCATTTCCCTCAAATGTTGTTCACAAATCATTCTAAATCTGTGATAGTGAGCACTTCTCCTTTGCTGAGATAATCCATCCCACCTCACAGGTGTGCCATATCAAGATGCTGATTAGACACCATGATTAGTGCACAGGTGTGCCTTAGACTGCCCACAATAAAAGGCCACTCTGAAAGGTGCAGTTTTATCACACAGCACAATGCCACAGATGTTGCAAGATTTGAGGGAGCGTGCAATTGGCATGCTGACAGCAGGAATGTCAACCAGAGCTGTTGCTTGTGTATTGAATGTTCATTTCTCTACCATAAGCCATCTCCAAAGGCGTTTCAGAGAATTTGGCAGTACATCCAACCAGCCTCACAACCGCAGACCACGTGTAACCACACCAGCCCAGGACCTCCACATCCAGCATGTTCACCTCCAAGATCGTCTGAGACCAGCCACTCGGACAGCTGCCGAAACAATCGGTTTGCATAACCAAAGAATTTCTGCACAAACTGTCAGAAACCGTCTCAGGGAAGCTCATCTGCATGCTCGTCGTCCTCATCGGGGTCTCGACCTGACTCCAGTTTGTCATCGTAACCGACTTGATTGGGCAAATGCTCACATTTACTGGCATTTGGCATGTTGGAGAGGTGTTCTCTTCACGGATAATCCCGGTTCACACTGTCCAGGGCAGATGACAGACAGCGTGTGTGGCGTCGTGTGGGTGAGCGGTTTTCTGACGTCAATGTTGTGGATCGAGTGGCCCACGGTGGCGGTGGGGTTATGGTATGGGCAGGCATCTGTTATGGACGAAGAACACAGGTGCATTTTATTGATGGCATTTTGAATGCACAGAGATACCGTGACGAGATCCTGAGGCCCATTGTTGTGCCATACATCCAAGAACATCACCTCATGTTGCAGCAGGATAATGCACGGCCTCATGTTGCAAGGATCTGTACACAATTCTTGGAAGCTGAAAATGTCCCAGTTCTTGCATGGCTGGCATACTCACCAGACATGTCACCCATTGAGCATGTTTGGGATGCTCTGGACCGGCGTATACAACAGCGTGTACCAGTTCCTGCCAATATCCAGCAACTTCGCACAGCCATTGAAGAGGAGTGGACCAACATTCCACAGGCCACAATTGACAACCTGATCAACTCTATGCGAAGGAGACGTGTTGCACTGCATGAGGCAAATGGTGGTCACACCAGATACTGACTGGTATCCCCCCCCAATAAAACAAAACTGCACCTTTCAGAGTGGCCTTTTATTGTGGGCAGTCTAAGGCACACCTGTGCACTAATCATGGTGTCTAATCAGCATCTTGATATGGCACACCTGTGAGGTGGGATGGATTATCTCAGCAAAGGAGAAGTGCTCACTATCACAGATTTAGACTGGTTTGTGAACAATATTTGAGGGAAATGGTGATATTGTGTATGTGGAAAAAGTTTTAGATCTTTGAGTTCATCTCATACAAAATGGGAGCAAAACCAAAAGTGTTGCGTTTATATTTTTGTTGAGTGTATTTTATGTGTTCCAGCAAAATGTAGGTTTTGCTGATTTAGTGACAATAGCTTTTTTTTTTATTATTTATTAAACGTAGGAAAAAACATAACAAGAGGTAATAGCTTTTTACAGGATGTGCCACAGCTATTATGTTGTCACAAGGTGCTTTGTCCCTTGTAAGCCTCTGCCAGGCTTTCCCTTTAACTGTCTTAAATTCTTGCTTCTATTGGGGACATGATGCATAGATTTTTTTTTTTTTTTCCCCTTAATCAGTTAAAATGCACAATCAGTGTGGCTGTTATTATTTACAATAATCCCTTCTGAAACTGCTTATTCCAGTTCAAGGTCATGGAAGTGATGATGATGATATAGAGTTATCTTATTGCAGAAGTGCAAGGTTAAATTCTTCAAATTTACATGAACTGGAAAGCACCCTGCTGTCACCTGGTGGACTTTTATTATTAGAATACAATATTTGCTCATATAAAAGCTAAACAGTGTCATTTTTTGAGAATGTTAAATGCCAACCAGGTGAGGGAGCCAACTTGGGTGACCAGTGGCCCCTGTCTTCTACTCTGTGCAAAGGAGCATTCAGTGCAATCAGAGTGTTATGGTGACTTTCCATGCAATGCGTTTTCATGGCCAGCGCTCACATCTTCAAAATCCTTGGTCCACTTGCACTCATATAGGCATGTTGGTCCTTAACATGTTCATATCGCGTGGCACTGGAAACTATTTGTACTGACACGGTGCACTTGTAATATTTATACACAATATTCAGCTGCACCTTACATGAAAGGGTTCATGACGCACACATACCCTACCACTCAATTGTTTTTACGTGGTACTCTGTGTTGGTTCCCAACATTTATGGCACATCATAACTGGAGTAACAGTTTATCTTTCCCCTCTCTCTTGACCTATTTCTATCGCTCTCTCATCTATGCCAATGCAATTATCTGTATTTTTAGGTAGCACAGGATGGTTACTATGACAACTGTTGGGAAAGTGTAGTGACACGGACCCACAACAGGGGGCGCAAATGAACGGTCAATAAATGAGCCAAAATATAACAATTTAATGTTGTGAATGTGCACAACGAACATACAGACAATCTCAGAATATCATAACAGTCAATACACAAAGGTGACGTGTGGGCAGGCTCGAGGATAGAAGACGTCTGTCCTAAGAAGAGCCGGAACCACACGATTTCCGCCGCCCCAGAACCTGGTGAATACTGGAGCCGCCAAGTCCCGAATTCCCAGGTGATCACCGTCCCCGACTGTCGGATCTGGTACTGCTGCCGAAGAACAAAGACAGTCAAGTGTGGGTGTGTGTACACCCAGTAACAACAACGGTGGGAATACCACCTCCACCTCTCACTCAGAATGCTGAGGTATTTACAGTGATCCCTCAGAGGAAAAGAGTGCCGTCCTGCACTCACTCAGCCTCCACAAGAAGAGGGACCAGTACTCCTGCAAACACTCACAATATACAGCTTATTAGAAACACAAATGGCTGAGGATATTACCTCCAATGAAGTATGATATCTCGGCAACGAGGTGGAGATGACGTCTGGTCTTTATGGAGTGAGATGATGTTGAGTAGATGGGTGACAGCTGTCAAGAGGTAATGAGCGACAGCTGTCACCCCCGGCTGTGTCCATGGCGGCAGCGCCCTCTCGTGCCTGAAGCCCGCACTTCAGGCAGGGCGCCCTCTGGTGGTGGGCCAGCAGTACCTCCTCTTCTGGCGGCCCACACAACAGGACCCCCCCCTCAACGGGCGCCTCCTGGCGCCCGACCAGGTTTGTCGGGGTGTCGGCGGTAGAAGTCGGCCAGGAGGGCCGGATCCAGGATGAAGCTCCTCTTCACCCAGGAGCGTTCTTCGGGTCCATACCCCTCCCAGTCCACCAAGTACTGGAACCCCCGACCCATCCGACGGACGTCCAGGAGCCGGCGCACCGTCCAAGCCGGCCCCCCGTCGATGATCCGAGCAGGAGGGGGCGCCGGTCCGGGAGCACAGAGGGGTGAGGTGTGATGAGGTTTGATACGTGACACGTGGAAAACCGGATGGATCCGCAGTGAAGCCGGGAGTTGGAGCTTCACTGCGGCAGGACTGAGGACTTTGAGGATCTTGAAGGGGCCAATGTACCTGTCCTGGAGTTTCGGGGAGTCCACCTGGAGGGGGATGTCCCTCGTGGAAAGCCACACCTCCTGCCCGGGCTGGTAAGCAGGGGCCGGGGATCGCCGGCGGTCTGCATGGGTCTTCGCCCTCGTCCGGGCCTTCAACAAGGCAGAGCGGGCGGAGCGCCACACCCGACCGCACTTCCGCAGGTGGGCCTGGACCGAGGGCACACCGACCTCTCCCTCCACCACGGGAAACAACGGGGGCTGATACCCCAAACACACCTCAAATGGGGAGAGGACGGTGGCCGAAGACACCTGGCTGTTATGCGCATACTCGATCCAGGCCAGATGGTTACTCCAGGCCGTTGGGTGCGCGGATGTGACGCAGCGGAGGGTCTGTTCCAGTTCCTGGTTGACCCGCTCTGCCTGTCCGTTCGTCTGTGGATGGTACCCGGACGAGAGGCTCACGGTGGCCCCCAGTTCCCTGCAGAAGCTCCTCCAGACATGTGAGGAGAACTGGGGACCACGATCTGAGACGATGTCGGAGGGTATCCCATGCAGACGGACAACGTGGTGGACCAGGAGGTCTGCTGTCTCTTGGGCTGTTGGGAGCTTTGGGAGGGCCACGAAGTGGGCCACCTTGGAGAAACGGTCCACTATCGTGAAGATGGTGGTGTTGCCCTGGGACGGCGGGAGGCCCGTGATGAAATCCAGGCCGATGTGGGACCAGGGGCGATGAGGAACCGGAAGCGGCTGGAGGAGTCCTTGGGCCTTTGTGTGTACTGCCTTGCCCCTGGCACAGGTGGTGCAGGCCTGGATATATTCCCGGACGTCTGCCTCCATAGACGCCCACCAGAAGCGCTGCCGGACAACTGCCACGGTCCTTCGCACCCCTGGATGACAGGAGAGCTTGGAAACGTGACAGAAGTCCAAGACTGCAGCTCTGGCCTCTGGTGGGACGTACAGACGGTTCTTCGGACCTGTTCCTGGGTCCGGGCTCCGTGCCAGGGCCTCCCGGACGGTCTTCTCCACGTCCCAGGTGAGGGTGTCCACGATAGTGGACTCAGGCAGGATGGGCTCCGGTGGATCCGACAGTGCAGTTTTGACCTCCTCTTCATGTACCCGGGACAAGGCATCCGACCTCTGGTTCTTGGTCCCGGGGCGATAGGTGATTCGGAAGTCAAAACGCCCGAAGAACAGTGACCAGCGGGCTTGCCTGGGGTTCAGCCGCTTGGCGGTCCTGATATACTCCAGGTTCCGATGGTCAGTGAAAACCGTGAATGGCACAGACGCTCCCTCCAACAGGTGTCTCCACTCCTCAAGAGCCTCTTTCACCGCAAGGAGTTCTCGATTGCCGACGTCATAGTTCCGTTCAGCCGGGGTCAACCTGCGTGAAAAGTAGGCACACGGGTGAAGTACCTTATCGGTCTCTCCGCTCTGGGACAGCATGGCTCCTATCCCTGAGTCAGAGGCATCCACTTCAACCATGAACTGGCGGCTAGGGTCGGGCTGCACCAAAACTGGCGCAGTAGAGAACCGTCGTTTCAACTCCGTGAACGCGGTTTCGCACCGATCCGACCAGGTGAAGGGGACTTTTGGAGAGGTCAGGGCTGTCAGGGGGCTAACTACCTGACTGTAGCTCTTAATGAACCTCCTATAGAAATTAGCGAAGCCGAGGAACTGTTGCAGCTTCCTACGGCTTGTTGGTTGGGGCCAATCTCTCACCGCCGCAACCTTGGCCGGATCAGGGGCGACGGAGTTAGAGGAGATGATAAACCCCAGGAAGGACAAAGACGTGCGGTGAAACTCGCACTTCTCGCCCTTCACAAACAGTCGGTTCTTTAACAACTGCTGCAGGACCTGACGTACATGCTGGACATGGGTCTCAGGATCCGGTGAAAAGATGAGAATATTGTCCAGATATACAAAGACGAATCGGTGCAGGAAGTCCCGCAAGACGTCGTTAACCAAGGCTTGGAACGTCACGGGGGCGTTGGTGAGGCCGAACGGCATGACCAGGTACTCAAAGTGACCTAATGGGGTGTTAAATGCTGTCTTCCATTTGTCTCCCTTCCAGATCCGAACCAGGTGATACGCATTTCTAAGATCCAGCTTAGTAAAGATTTTGGCTCCATGCAGGGGGGTGAACACGGAATCTAACAATGGCAACGGGTATCGGTTGCGAACCGTAATCTCATTCAGCCCCCTGTAATCAATACATGGACGAAGTCCGCCATCTTTCTTGCCCACAAAAAAGAAACCTGCCCCCATCGGGGAGGTGGAGTTCCGGATCAGCCCGGCAGCTAATAAGTCCCAGATGTAGGTCTCCATTGATTCGCGCTCAGGTCGTGAGAGGTTGTACAGCCTGCTGGACGGGAACTCAGCACCTGGAACTAAATCAATGGCACAATCGTACGGACGGTGCGGGGGAAGGGTGAGTGCCAGATCCTTACTGAAGACGTCAGCAAGATCGTGGTACTCAACCGGCACTGCCGTCAGATTGGGAGGGACTTTGACCTCCTCCTTAGCCTGTGAACCGGGAGGAACCGAGGATCCTAAACACCCCCGATGGCAGGTTTCGCTCCACTGAACCACCACCCCAGATGGCCAATCAATCCGGGGATTGTGCTTCAACATCCATGGGATGCCCAAAATCACGCGGGAGGTAGAAGGAGTTACAAAAAACTCAATCTCCTCCCGGTGGTTTCCAGACACCACCAGAGTTACTGGTTGTGTCTTGTGTGTGAGTAAAGGGAGGAGGGTGCCATCTAGTGCCCGCACCTGCAACGGCGAAGGAAGCGCCACCAGAGGGAGCCCTACCTCCCTTGCCCATCTGCTGTCTAGCAGATTCCCTTCTGACCCCGTGTCCACCAGTGCTCGGGCTTGAAGGGTTAAATCCCCGCTCAGGATTGTGACTGGGAGTCGTGTGGCAATTTGTGTGTGTCTCACTTGAATGTTTTGACCCCCCCTTAGCCCAGTCTCTAAGGGCGAGTGTTGTCTTTTTGGCCTTTTGGGGCAGTTTCTCTGTGTGTGCTCAGTTGAGCTGCAGAGAAAACACTCTCCACGGATCAGCCTCCCCATTTTGGCCCTGTGCGTTTCCCTAACAACGTCAGCAGGGGGAGCTGTTGCCCCACAAAGCGCTGCGGCTGTGGAGCGTGGGGAGGGCGGCCCCTTTTCGAACCCGGAAGGGAGAGGGGCGGTGCGTATCCGGTCACGTCCTTCGCCTCGCTCCCGACGGCGTTCCTCCAACCGATTGTCTAACCGTATAACGAGATCAAATAAGCCCATCTAAATCCCGCGGTTCCTGCAGACGCCTGCGCTCCCTGCTCTCCCATTGGTCGTTCAACAGCCGGGTGACGCCCCTCGGAGTCCATGACGCTGGCCGAGATATCCTGTTGGGAAAGTGTAGTGACACGGACCCACAACAGGGGGCGCAAATGAACGGTCAATAGATGAGCCAAAATATAACAATTTAATGTTGTGAATGTGCACAACGAACATACAGACAATCTCAGAATATCATAACAGTCAATACACAAAGGTGACGTGTGGGCAGGCTCGAGGATAGAAGACGTCTGTCCTAAGAAGAGCCGGAACCACACGATTTCCACCGCCCCAGAACCTGGTGAATACTGGAGCCGCCAAGTCCCGAATTCCCAGGTGATCACCGTCCCCGACTGTCGGATCTGGTACTGCTGGCGAAGAACAAAGACAGTCAAGTGTGGGTGTGTGTACACCCAGTAACAACAACGGTGGGAATGCCACCTCTCACTCAGAATGCTGAGGTATTTACAGTGATCCCTCAGAGGAAAAGAGTGCCGTCCTGCACTCACTCAGCCTCCACAAGAAGAGGGACCAGTACTCCTGCAAACACTCACAATATACAGCTTATTAGAAACACAAATGGCTGAGGATATTACCTCCAATGAAGTATGATATCTCGGCAACGAGGTGGAGATGACGTCTGGTCTTTATGGAGTGAGATGATGTTGAGTAGATGGGTGACAGCTGTCAAGAGGTAATGAGCGACAGCTGTCACCCCCGGCTGTGTCCATGGCGGCAGCGCCCTCTCGTGCCTGAAGCCCGCACTTCAGGCAGGGCACCCTCTGGTGGTGGGCCAGCAGTACCTCCTCTTCTGGCGGCCCACACAACAACAGCATTGATATGGAGCCATGTTCAAAGTAGATGTGCCTCACTAATGTGCATTTAGCACCAGCATCTATGGTGTCCCGAGGTCACAAAGTGAAATAATGTTCCTTGTCAGAAAACAAAACTCAAACCACAGTCTCATGCCATCCCTCTCTCTGGCACACAGAACTCTGGCAGTCATTGGCAACACTCTGCACCCATTGTCATAGGCAAGAGTACATCAGAATCAAACTTATTGCCAAGTAAGTTGCATATCCAAGAAATTTGATCTGGTGTTATTGATGCATAAACAATAAGAACAAGAAAAGAAAGAACACTTCTGTAAGACGTAAAAGAGTCAGACAGGCAATACTATATTCACTGTTAAATAAATATAAACATAATGTAGTGGAGTGGGACTGTGCGAAAGCAGGTGATTGAAGTACAGATGTACAGTACGTTTCAGTGCAGGGATGACCAATCTGTACTTTGTGGTAGTAAAGGTCTCTGGAATTATTTATTCCTCTAGCTGTAGATGAAAAGAAGCTGTTTTTGTGTCTTAAGGTTTTGTTCCTGATGGACCTCAGCCACCTGCCAGAGGGGAGTGTGACAAAAAGCTTGTGTCCTGGGTCAGAGGGATCAGCCATGATCTTCCTTGCTTGCCTCAGGGCCATGGAGCTGTACAGGTCTTGTAGGGATAGCAGGCTGCAGACAGTCACCTTTTCTGCTGCATGGATGACGCACTGCAGTCTGCTCCTCTTCTTTGGAGAGGCAGCAGTGTATCATATTTTCAATAACGTGCTATGACAGAGAATGGTAGGAAAAAAAAAAAGTTAAAGCTCGGGTGGAGGGGGGATGAAAACTGCATCTTACTGTTCACCTCAGGGAAGTTTGAAGGCTCTTGTTTGTATCTGACTCCTTTTAGACCTGACATTATTAATCTCTGGTATCCAGAATGTATCTCGATATGATTTAAGTGTGATGGCATTTACACAGGAATTGGAAATCGGGCCAGTCTTCCTCACTCAAGCGCTCGGCGACGTTTTGATTGGGATATTGAGCCTATACTCCAGCAATGGATGCATTTACGGCAGACATCCTGTATCATAGTGGATTCAGTGTCTGACACCAATAGCGAGCTTCAGACCAGAGGATCCTCAGTTCAAACACCAACCTGACCGGAAAATCACTAAGGGCCCTTGGGCAAGGTCCTTAATCCCCAAGTTGTTCCCGGCGTGTAGTGAGTGCCTTGTGTGGCAGCACCCTGGTATCAGTGTGCGAGTGTGTCTGTGTGAAAGGATGAATGTGAGGGATAATTGTTAAGTGCTTTGAGCGTCTGATGCAGATGGAAAAGCGCTATATAAATGGAGTCCATTTACCATTTAATAACAAATTATTAGTCACATTTTGTCACTACGAATGAAGCAGGAGGCGAGATTATTAATTTTTTTCCCTCTGCAGGTGAGCCTGTTGCAATGTGAAAGCAACAGTCATGTGGAACTGCCTGCATTTGAATTGTTTTGTTCCACACTCTTTAACTGTGACTGCTTTCATGTTTTTGACAGTGCACATTTAATTTGGGCTATTTTTTTATTTTGTCTGTGGGCATACTACAACTCCAATTCCAATGAAGTTGGGACATTGTGTAAAATGTAAATAAAAACAGAATACAATGATTTGCAAATCCTCTTCAACCTGTATTCAATTGAATATGCTCCAAAGGCAAGATATTTACCACCAATCTCAATTCTCTTTTGTACCCCTTCCCATTGGCCTTGCCCCTACCCCTACGCCTGCCCCGTTAAAACAAGGGGTAAGGCAAAGGGGTATGCCTCTAGCCCTATGAATTGAGACACCCCTCTGCCTTAGGAGAAAAAAAACTGTTTGTTAGCATGGCAGCCGAAACGCAACTTGTTGCAGTAGCCTGTTTGCTCTTTTTATTTTGTCGCCTTTCTGTGTAAATGCAAAGAAATAGAAGTCACAGATTTCTTCAACGCATCACAATCATGTCATGTTAATGTAATTAATTTGTAATTTATTATAATAATAATAATTAATAGTATCAATAATTAATAAATAAATTAGTAATTAATTCATGTTAATACCAATAATAATTAATCAATAATAGTAATAATTAATATTGTTTGATTAATCATTAATTTAGTAAATAATTAATTAGAAATTAAAATAAATACTTGAAATATATCAGTCTGTGTGCAATGAATGTATACAAGTTTCACTTTTTGAATGGAATTACTGAAATAAATCAACTTTTTTCCTGATATTCTAATTATATGATCAGCACCTGTATGTATGTTATGGGCTATCTAGTTCTGTTAACCTTATATTTCTTTTTCAAATTCTCACATTTTTTTTTGCATCCAGCCCTATTTCCTTTAGAAATTTCCTTGACAAATAATAGCAGGACATCAGGTTATGTGTTACACATATACATGTGTGTGTATATATTTTCCAACTTATTCCCATTGATGAAACTTCTCATTTTCTGCCTGAAAGCTTATTAGGAGATGAGTTTGCTCAGGGCTCCCTGTTTGTTTACAAAAACATACGCGTTACAGACCTTGAAGTCCAACAGCAGGAATCTCTATTATCCAAAGATTTATGAACATACAAATTAACGTGCTTACACTTTATCATGGTTTTCTCCATTGTGAGATATAAAAGTGTCTTATCATATTGTTTGTGTGTATGTGCATTATAACGTCTCAGCGCACGAGCGAAGTTACGATATTCTTCAGAACAACAATATATGCAACATGCATCCAGCAGCATAGATGTTGCTGTCGCAGACAATTGCCTGTAAACTTTTTTTGGCAAGTTATAACTTACTAAACAGCGTAATTTGTAATGAAAGCTGCGTTCATTTGTGCGGCTCTTTCAGCACCATGTTTGTTTCTTTGGAGACAGCAGTAAGCTCCTCCTACCCCTCCAAGTGGAGTGCGCATCCAGATTCACTCCAAACGAAGGGGTTTGAAGCCCTCTGCCTCGCTCCAAAAACAGAATTGAGACACCCCTCTGTCTCTCGTGCCCGCGCAAAACAGAGGGGAAGAGGTAAGGGGAAGGGCTGAGGAGTAGAATTGAGATTCAGCCTTAATGTTAAGACTGATAAACTTTGTTTTTGTGCAAATATTTGCTCATTTTGAAATGGATGCCTGCAACATGTTTCAAAAAAGCTGCGACAGTGGTATGTTTACCACTGTGTTACATCACCTTTTCTTTTAATAACACTCAATAGGTGTTTGGGAACTGAGGACACTAATTGTTGAAGCTTTGTAGGTGGAATTCTTTCCCATTCTTGCTTGATGTATGACTTCAGCTGTTCAACAAGCCGCGGTCTCTGTTGTTGTATTTTGTGCTTCATAATGTGCCACACATTTTCAATGGGCAACAGGTCTGGACTGCAGGCAGGCCAGTCTAGCACCCGCACTCTTTTACTACAAAGCCACGCTGTTGTAACACGTGCAGAATGTGGCTTGGCATTGTGTGGCTGAAATAAGCAGGGACATCCCTGAAAAAGATGTTGCTTGGATGGCAGCATGTGTTGCTCCAAAACCTGGATGTACCTTTCAGCATTGATGGTGCCATCACAGATGTGTAAGTTGCCCATACCATCATAGATGCTGGCTTTTGAACTTTGCGCTGGTAACAATCTGGATGGTCTTTTTCCTCTTTTGTCCAGAGGACACAACTCCAATCATTTCCAAAAACAATTGGAAACGTGGACTCATTGGACCACAGCACACTTTTCCACTTTGTGTCTGTCTATTTCAAATGAGCTCAGGCCCAGAGAAGGCGGCGGTGTTTTTGGATGTTGTTAATGTATGGCTTTCACTTTGCATGGTAGAGTTTTAACTTGCACTTGTAGATGTAGCGATGAACTGTGCTAACTGACAATGGTTTTCTGAAGTGTCCCTGAGCCCACGCAGTAAGATCCTTTACACAATGATGTCAGTTTTTAATGCAGTTCTGCCTGAGAGATTGAAGGTCACGGGCATTCAATGTTGGTTGAATCACTGAAGTGTTTGTTTTTAAATTTTATTTATATTTTCCATGTGTCACTTCTTTCCCAGCCATACAAAATGAAATAAAATGTATAATTATTTATTGTTGCCAGTGTGATGTGAAGAGACATCACTTATCTTTTTTGCGTGAATGAACCCAGAGACGATGCACATATTTGACTGCTCAGATATTTTGATATGGCTACAGTTTAAGCTAAATTTAAAACACAATGCAGATTTTCTTTTTTGAAAATATAATGGAGCAGTGTGAATAAACAGCAGAGCTGTCTTTGGCTGCGGCAGGGCAACGCAATTTCTGTCCTGGATTAATGATTGCCTTACTAAAGTTGCTTGAGCTTTGGCTCGATCATCAAACCCCTAATTTACACCTGGAAATGTAATGCGTCTTGTATCCAGACTGTATCTATACATGAATTTTAATGCAGTTACATTTATGCCTGACATTACAATGTCTCTTATATCCAGAATATATGTACATGTTTTTTTAATGTTATTACATGTATAAATGTATGTCTCCATTGACAACATTGGAATCTGACTGAGATGTGCTTGCTTTTTCCAGCTGAAGTCACAGCACCTCTGGTTTATGCAGGTCCCGCAGCCAAGTAAATGGTCGCCTTTCATGATGTATTCTTACTTTTCAAAGCAGAAGAAGGATTTAGCAAATGACAGGTGCAGCTCCAATTGGTTGAATTTGTGGTAGGCCATAACATGGCCATGAATAAGTGGTTGTATAATCCAACCACTTTACATCCACTGCGTCTTGTTTTGCACCACTTAAATAGCAATGTGTGGCTGGATACCTCTAAAATAGACTTGTGCTTTGCTGTGCACTGAAGATCCTCAAGATGAGCCCAATTGTGTGGACTTGCTAGTTCATCCTTTACAACTGCCTACCAGTATGCATGGCATGGCCCAGATAGAACAGTCTGGACAGGCAGCTCACTCCACAATCATTACGTTAAGAGGATGAAAACAGATAAATGGATAATTAGGAGCAGTGAGGACCTCAACTCTGAATTGTGATGTTGCATCCAATTTAACAGTTTTTGGAATATGATGACTTTACCCAACAATATTGTGACCACCTGCCATGTGTACCTTACAGGTTGTCATCGACACAGACAAGACCACCTTCTCACTGAGACTGCAGACCCAGGACCAGCTGGACCACATGGTCAGCCACATCAATTACGCACTCTCCCGAGTCTTCAACAACTCTATTTATGCGTAAGCATCACCACACATCTTTGCCTCAAGCACACAAAACATGGCTGTTTTAGCAGTTTACAATCTGAGGAGCAGAGTTGAAGATGACAGACGTTAAGAACACTCGGTGGTGAGATGCCAAGTTGGCAATGTCACTTTTCTCCTCAGCAGCCAGCTGCATTCTCATTTTACCTTAGTTTGCATACCACTTATTTCTGTGTCACCACTGGCTTCATTGCCAACAAATCAGGAGGATTAAAGCAAGCCTATGATGCTTAGTGAGTTATGTATTCATTAATACCTCAAGGCATTGTCTTGTCATCCAAATTTGCCCATACATCGAAAAATCTGTTGTTGAGATTTCTGTCTCAATAACACCTTTATATCTTCTGCTGCTCTGGATAACTATAGCTCAGGTGATATGAGGTCTGGGAGCGGGTGCTGGTGCTGTGCGTTACTGCATTCGCCATGGAACCATCTTAGGTACTGGCTGCCAAGCAGACATCCAGTCCATCTCTGCTTTTTGATGTGTTTACTTACTGTGTTTGACCTACTTATTGTGAATCAGATCATATAGAAAATGTATATACTGTCTGATACTATTGTTTACATGCTAAATTATGAATATACCTGGGGGTGGGGATTCAGTTGGAATAGGCCTATAATGGGCAGATCTCAGATTTTGTAAGGGGGGAGTGTGAATTTGTGAACGGATAAGGTGTAACTGGGGGGGGGGGGGGTGCCATATATATATATATATATATATATATATATATATATATATATATATATGATTGGGATTGAAAAAGAGATAAGAGCATCTTATTTACAATATGTGAAGTGGGGGGATTGCACGTGATTTGTGGACATATTATTGCATGTGGTTATTTCACAGTGTTATTGTACAGTCTGACAGCAGCAGGGAGGAACAACCTGCAATATCGTTCCTTCTTGCACTGAGGGTGCCTCAGTCTGTCACTGAACGAGCTGCTCAGCTCCACTACAGTCCAGTGCAGAGGGTGAGAGGAGTTGTCCATGATGGATTTGAACTTGGCTAACACCCTCCTCTCAGCCACCTCCTCCAGAGAGTCCAGAGGACAGCCCAGGACAGAGCTGGACTTCCTGACCAGCTTATTCAGTCTCTTTCTCTCTCGCTCTGTGCTGCCCGGGGCACAACAAACAACAGCGTCATAGAAGGTCTTAAGCAGAGGCCTGCTCACTCCAAAGGATTTCAGTCTCCTCAGGAGGTGGAGGCTACTCTGTCCTTTCTTGTACAGGCCATCAGTGTTGTGAGTCCAGTCCAGTTTGCTGTCGAGGTGAACACCCATGTATTTTAAACTGTCCACGGTCTCTATGTTCTCCCCCTGGATGTTCACCGGTGGGTGAGGTGGTGGTTTCCTCCTGAAGTCGATCACCATCTCCGTCATCTTACTGGTGTTGAGACAAAAGTGGTTGCGCTCACACCAGTCCACAAAGTCTGTGATGACTGACCGGTACTCCCGCTCGTTCCCCCTCAGACACACGACCCACAATGGCGGAGTCATCAGAGAACCTCTGGAGATGGCAGCTGTCCATGTTGTAGGTGAAGTCCGAGGTGTAGAGGCTGAAGAGGAAAGGTGAGAGGACGGTGCCCTGGGGGGCCCCGCTGCTGCACCTTACCACCTCAGACTGACAGCCGCGCAGCCGCACGTACTGCGGGCGGTCAGTGAGGTAGTTTAGAGGGTTCAGAAACAGCCCCCGTATGAGTGTATTAATAGGCCATTGTCGCTATGCCTTTCAAAGTTCACATGATGTTGTTTAGTTGAATTTCTTGAAATTGATCTTAGCGAACGATCAATCATGACTCTACTACTCAGTGTCTACGTGCATTTCCTTCACTTGCATTTTACCTACACACATGCTAGATGCTGGATTTCTTTGATCACAATTGCTATACATCAATTCCCTCTACATAAAGATGGTGTTCTGTCTGCATTTCTAGCAGCGGAGCACAAATATTCACAAAGGTTATGAGCAAATCATCAAAGGTGACAGATATGTTGCTTTTATCACACAATCTTGTGAACACAGTTGGCTGTGTGCCCGATCTGAGCACATGCAGAGCCTGTGCACAGTGACAACGCCTCCAGTCTTCACATATTTTTTCCACTTTTCAAAGATTAATCCCCTTGTTCATCATCAGCTCACTGGTGTTTTTAAGTTTCCTCAATCACCATCAGACAGCTTCTGTGGCAGTTTTTCCCCAAAGGAACACAATTTCATACACACTACAAACTGCCAACAGGCCCACACAGACTAGGAAAACATAAAGAATTTAAACCACACAATGGAATAAAACTCAGTATCTTTTTCAAAACATTAAGGCTTAACGCATGTAGTCGCCATGATCTTCTAATCTTACGTCTATTCCGCTCACGTCTGGATCTGCCTTGTAGTTTACTTCAGCATTATCCAGTCCACTTATTATCTGAACTGTTTTTACAGCTTTGTGTTTTGGTTGTTATTGTTTTATGAGTTCCATTGAGACCATGTAATTACTAAGGCCCCTTCAAACTTAATACGAATTAGGGCGAATCACGGCGGAACAGCTAGTATGAGCGAACCACGAAAACATTGAGCTGATGGACAGGCGTGAATGAACCCACTGCAATGGTTTCGTGCACACAACGGTGCCGTGCACAAAACCATCACAGTGGGAACACAGTGTGAGCAGCTGGAGTATGTGTAACCACATCATGCAGCTGCTGTGGAAAAAAAAAGAAAAATACACGCCACCCACGGGATTCGAACCTGCAATTTCCAAAAGCTCTGATTGCCAGCCAGACACTTTATCACTGCACTACCATTGCTGGCCTGTAAATGGTGCAGAAAAATGCCTGAAATCAACAAGGACATGGACGAGGTGCGCTATGTGCAGCCGCTGCAGACCGGCACAAAGGCGAAAGATGGTTTATATATTTCCACGTAAGGACAGCAGGCAGAGACATGCACCTCATGGAGGAATGTTGTAAGTTCATGTCCTTCAAAACACGGTAGGTGTTCTCCGACTGGGATGTCCAGGAGCAGAGATTTTAACAGCAGCAGCTTTCACATATAGCTTGTGCATGGCACAATGATGTGCATCTTTTATTATGAAAATTTGGGCGATTAATTTTCATAATCTTATATTTTGAAACCTTTATTTTGACTAACATTGTAACACTTGCACTTCCAAGATAGTGTGGCTTTCTGATGTTACTAGTAGCAAAGTTAAACAAAATCAGAGTTCATGTTGCTTGCACCATTTCACAATAAAATGTTTAATGCCATCATCCCAGCAAATACTTTGACTGTGAAAGGCATGCTGTCACTGTTCCTTGTGACTGAGATTAACTTGACAACACTAAGCAGACGTCTAAAATCAGTGTTTTGATAACGGCAACAAATTTCCCACTTTTTGTACAATGTTTCATTAAGTACATAAGCTGAATAAAATCTTAAATTTGCTGTGAGTTCAAGTTTAAATAAACTGTGTTCAGGAGGTGGAATACTGATTTGCTGGTTCAAGTATTCTAAATGTTCTGTTTAATTTTGACTCTTCCAATTATGTGTTTAATAAGAATCCTTTTGACTCTCTTCCAATAACCTGTTTAATATGAATCCTTTTATTTTCATGTAATGTATAATAAAACAGATTTTTAAAACAATATGAGATACTATATTCTAATAATAATATAATATAACATATGCACACCTCTTTCTACATCCCACCTTCAAACACAGCCTCATATGTCTATCCATTAGAAATCTACTTAAGCTCTCGATTTTCTATAGGAATGTAAACTTCCTACGGGTACTGCAGTAGTTGTGTGAATGATAGTTGTATACCTTAGTTTTTACCACTCATACATGGGCCAATAGGACATGTAGCCCTGTCTTGTGCATAGAGCAGCACAAATGTCAAGGCTTGTTTCCAACCAATGCAGTTGTCAATTTTATGCACAATGGCCACATTCTTTAACTGGTTAAAAATACCAACTCTATTTCAGAGTATACCAAAGTAGTCTGCAGATAATGACATTTTCAGCCAGGCTTTCATTATCCGTCTGCCTTTAGAGAGTATTGGCACCCATGCAAAAGTACATTAATGAATTTTGTTATAACTCAACTCATTGCCAGCTGAAATATGGACTCCACAGTATTCTTGCCATAAATAATCATGAAAACTCATGTGTAGAGGACATAAAAAATATGCTGAGTTCTGGTCTCAAAATTGTGTCCTGTAGCACTGACTGCTGACTGCACGGGTGAAGAGGATAAGAAGAGAGAGTGTATTCTGCTCTCTCCTGAGTCTCATCTACAATGTCTAAGAGCAGAGGGATAGACTGTACTCCAGCTATTGACCTGCAGAAGGCTATCTGTACACTCTATCATCTTTCAGAATGGCTCTTTTCCATTAAGGCCATGGCAGATTGCTTCCAGCAAGAACATTTAAACAGAACGATGAGAGAAGGAGGTTTTATTTCTGGTTTGATTTGTAGCTGATTGGTGCCGCTGTACTGATATACATGGTATCAAGATAACTCCTATAAACTGGCACAAGCACACACACGCTA
This sequence comes from Thalassophryne amazonica, assembly GCF_902500255.1. Classification (NCBI taxonomy): domain Eukaryota; kingdom Metazoa; phylum Chordata; class Actinopteri; order Batrachoidiformes; family Batrachoididae; genus Thalassophryne; species Thalassophryne amazonica. Next base: position 48,370,971 of record NC_047114.1, read on the forward strand.
GAAGGACAGATGATGGTTGTTGATAAGGTGGGGATTAAGGTCATGCTGTGGTTAGGTGCGGTGAGACTTGATGACAAATGGGATTAAAGTTGGTGTGGGTTGAATGGAGCAGTAGCGGTGTAATCCTATATAAACAATAACAGGTGCAAAGTACTTTTGAACACTGTTTACTGTGTGATACCAGGATCTCTCCTCTTGTTGCAACTGCTGGCTTTTATGTCAAACAGAAATTTAAAAAAGCAGCAGCCAGTAAGCATAGCACTGTGCTTTTTGCATAATTGGAGCGAAGCGACGCAGTAGCTTCAAACATCCGAGGGATTAATGGTGTTTTGATTCATTACCAAATTAGTTTTAACACTGCAGATAATCACTGTCCTTGTTAATTCAGATTGAAGTGCTGATGGTGAAATAAATTTAAAAAAGGAGAGTTCTAAATTAGTGTTGATCATGTAAGATGGTGTTAACCGTACAGAGCTCACCCACCCCGTGTCATTGATGGGGAAAGTGATTTTGTGACCATGTGTTCATATTACTTGGCCACATACTCATAGTCACCCAACAAGTTGTTTCCATGCCGTAATTTTACATGATCATAAAATATCTAGGGGGCTAGGGGTGCCTATCCAACAGGTGAAGCCCCTTGGGTATATGGGAGTGGTGCACTACAGTGTTCTGTGTTGTGTTGCTGTTGCCCAGTGGTGGGGTGCAGGTTTGGTGAGTTGGGGATGATTGAGATGGTGTGCAGGGTTGTCAAGATGCTTGCTCTAGGACGTACAGGTCACCTCCCGGGGCAGCTGTGGATGCCACGTGCCTGACACAGCAGGGCCCACTCTACCTGTAGGGTTTTGGGTTGTGTCTGCTTATGGAACAAGTGGTTTGTTTCATGTATTTCATTCACACAGGGTGTGTCACTCCTGCATGTTGGGAGGTTGGGTGCGCTCTTTTGTTGGGTGGCTGGTCTGTGATCCCCATGATCACTTCTCACTTCCTGGTGCGGGCTATTGGTCCTAAAAACCCCAATCTTCAGTCCTGAAAATCATGTCCAATAACAGATTTGTTTCCAACCTGATGTTAGCTAAGATCATAGAGAAGAGAAGGTTGTCTCAAAACAGCTGGTGAAATTCTTGACAATGACCTGTTTGAACAGCTCCTCACCTCAAACTGAGTGAAATCACAAAATGGTATAGAAACATTACCTCTAATAAAGTCTCATGAGAAAAATTTGCTTGCGCCAGTCTTTTGCAGGATAACAGAATTATTTCAGAATCAGAATCACCTTTGTCATTGTAATTTGCATTACAATGAGATTTGAGTGCAACTCCAAAAAGGTGCTTTCCGTGGTGTGAGTAATTTTTAGCCAATATAAAAGATAGTGAAATTTAACGGTAAATTATTCAGAGTATATGTACAACGAATATAAACATAAGGTAAAATGAAATGAAATAAAATGTGGACCAAGTAAAATGTAACGAGAATTATATACAAGTGTGGAATCATATTGCACATGGTTTACAGATATTGCACAAGAACCTTGAAAGATGCGGGTTAGAGTGATTTGTTATTGTTCAGTGCAGTGATCGCTCTGGAGAGAAAGCTGTCCCTGAGTCTGTTTGTCCTAGTTTTGATTGACCTATACCGTCAGCTGGAGGGTAGTAGGTCAAACAGGTGGTTGCTGGGGTGGGATGTGTCTTTGCTGATGCTGGCAGCTCTGCTAAGGTAGCAGGAACTGGCAGTGTCTTCCAGGCTGGGCAGAGAGCAACCAGTGATCAACCGGGCCGTTTTGATCACCCTCTGCAGCGCTCTCCTGTCTGCTGCTGAGCACCCCCCGTACCACACTGTGATGCAGTACATCAGGATGCTCTCAGTGGTGGCTCTGTAGAACAACACCAGCAGCTTCTCCTCTAGATTGTTTTTCCTGAGCACCCTCAGGAAGTGGAGTTAGTGCCTACTGAATTGCTTTTTATAGCTGAATGTTTTCTTAATTTATTTACTGTATTGATCAGACAATATGGTTTTTAAAATGTTTCCAAGCATCCAGTAATGCACGTTGGCATGCATCATTCCAAATACAGGGAGATTGCTAGCCCTTTAATTCATGGGAAATTAAAAGGTGGCACCAGCTTAATGTAGCAATATTTAAAATGGAATATATTCCTTATGGTGTGAGCCAGGTGTGACTCATACTCTAGTGTTAAAACAGACAAGGGATTAAACAAATTTCATAAAAAACAAACAAACAAAAAAAATTCATTTTCCTGCCTCATTTTGCCTCAGAATCTTTAAAGATTTGCTGTAGTTATTTGGCACTATATAAATGAAAATAAATTGAAATTGAAAATTGTAGTCTTATTCAGAAATGGTTGTTTCCTGATATTGGGCATTCTTTGATGATGACTTTAAAAAGGGCTTGTGAAGAGACAGTGAGACAGTGGAACTTCTAGATAACTTCACACCTGGAGCTACTTTGTAATAGCAGTTCAACAGTCTCCTGGGCTCTGCTCCACTTCATCAGTGCTTGGCTTAAAGAAGCTTCTGCAGTAAAACCCAAGGAAGTGAAGACATTGTGGTTGCATCTTTTCACAGTTTTTGGTCATTTTGACAGGCGAACCCCTGCTTACAACTCTGGTTCTTGGGGGGGGAAAAAAAAAAAAAAAAAAAAACTAGACTGGTACGCTTAAGAAAATACTGGTAAAGAGAATGGGGACATGATTCGCTCTCTCCCACTCTTTCAGCCCTCCTGTTTGCCGAGCTGAGGGAGAAATGACTGATGGAACCCAGAAATTTTCTCCAAACTCAGAATGTTCCCTTGAGCCCCAGAAAACCTGTGGTGAGTTTTGCACCTTGCACATAGCATGCATACAGCACAAAAACTGGTGCTCAAACTTTAAAATTTAGCAAGAACCAGTGCATGTTTAGATATTTGGGGGGAAGCATACAGTTGTGCTCAAAAGTTTACATACCCTGGCAGAAATTCAGAGTTTTTGGCAATTTGTCAGAGAATATGAATGATTGACAACAAAAACTTTTTTCGGCACTCATGGTTATTGGTTGTGTGAAGCCATTTATTGTCAAACAGCTGTTTACTCTTTTGAATCATAATGTCAACATCAAATACCCTGGTGATTTTAGCCTGATAACATGCACACAAGTTGACACAAATGGGTTTAAATGGTAACAAAAGGTAACAATCCTCACCTGTGATCTGTTTTCTTGTAATCGGTGTGTGTATTAAAGGTCAATGAGTTTCTGGACTCCTGACAGACCCTTGCATCTTTCATCCAGTGCTGCACTGACATTTCTGAGTCTTAGGGAAAGCAAATGAGCTGTCAAAAAATGGTGACTGAACTGTCAGGAAAAGAATATAAAAAAAATAACCAAGGGACTGAGAATGCAAATCCATGTGTTCAAACTCCAATGAAGAAGTGGAAAATGAGGGATTCTGTTGGAACCAAACCACGGTCAGGTAGACCAACAAAAATTTCACCAACTGTCAGGAAAATTGTTTGGGATGCAAAGAAAAACCCACACATAACTTCATCTAAAATACAGGACTCTCTGGAAAAAAGAAAAGTGGGAAAAATGGGCTGCATGATCAAGTTGCCAGAAGATAGGCATTACTGTGCGAATGCCACAAAGTATCCCGCTTACAGTACACCTAATAGCACAAAGAACAAAGTCAATTGAACACTTTTGGCCACAACCATAAACGTTACATTTGCAGAGGAGTCAACAAGGCCTATGATGAAAGGTACCTATTGTACTGTGAAGCACGGAGGTGGATCTCTGATGTTTTTGGGATGTGTCAGCTACAAAGGCAGAGGAAACGTGGTCAAAATTGATGGCAAGATGAATGCAGTGTGTTATCAGAAGATACTGGAGGAAAATTTGCACTTAGCCTGGAAGCTATGTATGGGACATACTTGGATGTTCCAACATGACAATGATCCAAAACACAAGGCTAACTTCACCTGTTATTGGCTACAGCAGATAAACAGAGATGGCCAACACATATACAGGGCTGGAAATTTGAATTTGCCTGGTCATACCCACAGCCTCAGCCTAAGCATGTTGTTGTTTTGTGGAGTGTGCTATGCTGAGTGTGCTGTAGAAAGAGATTAAATCAGGGGTGCCCAAGTTCGGTCCTCGAGATCTACCTTCCTGACACTCTTAGTTGTCTCCCTGTTCCAACACACCTGAGTCCAATGAAAGGCTCATTAAAAGCCTGCAAACGAGTCTTTCATTGGATTCAGGTGTGTTGGAACAGGGAGACAACTAAGAGTGTCAGGAAGGTAGATCTCGAGGATCGAACTTGGGCACCCCTGGATTAAGTAAACAGAGATGGCTAACACACATACAGGGCTGGAAATTTGAATCTGCCCGGTCATACCCACAGCCGGCTATTTTGGTGGTAATTTTCAATTCAACTTAAAAAGAAAAAAATGGTACCAGTTTGTTCCCCATGTCAGGAGGATTCACAATATATAGTTTTTAGGGCTACATATTATAGTTTGGGAGTTTATCCCAGACAGACAGAAGTGGCAGCATGAAAAGCTCATGGTACAACACTGTATGGTGTTACATAAATGGCTATTTTGGGGGTAATTTTCAGTTCAACTTTAAAAAAAAAGAAGGTACGTTTGTTACCCATGTCATGAGGATTCAGAATGTATATAGTTTTTAGGGCCACATATTACAGTCTGGGAGTGTATCACAGACAGACAGACAGACGTAGTCCTTTGTGTGTGTGTGTGTGTGTGTGTGTGTATGTATATGTATTTATATATATATGTGTATATATATGTATGTATATATATAATATACAAGTTGGGACATGCCTATCTCGGCTTTCAGTGGCTTACCAGTCGAGTGAGTATAAGAGAAATTGTGGAGAGCTGGGTATGTCCCAGCTTGTCCTCTGACACTCCAAAATGGAGGTGTTCTTTGTCTCGCTCCATCAGCGAATCCGTCGTGACGTGCGAAGCCTCCGCGCGGCTTTCCATGACAAAATCACTTGTTAAAAGTGAAATCTGCCGGAAAATGGCTGATGTCCAGCTCTTGTGATAACCAGAGAAATTGCACACGATGGTCCTGGAGCCATACAGCCATCCGTTTAGAAATGATATGGTCGTTTCTGCCTGTTGATCGCGGCTCGGAGTGCGGCGCGCCGTGCGCCATTGTGGGCCATCCTTAAAGGAGTAGTAACACTCCTTAATCTCTGTGAAGCCCAAAAAATTTTCACCGAAAGCCAAATGAATTTTCCGAATGGTTTCCAGCTGCCTGTCTCTAACAGTTTCTGAAAAAATTCTGATGGAGCAAAGCCCAAATCATTCTGCCATTTCCCTGACAATAAAAATCCAACGAGGGGGGTGGACCAGTGGTCACTCAAAGCCTGCCCACAGGTGAATGACGCAACTGACAGGCGTGAAAAAACTCACGCATGCGCACGAAGGTTCAAGCTTGGCTGACATAAAAACATATGAATCAAATCCATATATTTTTTGCATAAAATATAAGGGTCGGATACTTTTCTAACAGACCTCGTAAATTGCATGATGTAGATATTTTTATGTTGCTTGATCCTGCACAAACATGCTGGTGATCTAGTGATGAATGCTGGTGCTGCACACTGAAAATACATTTCTCACTCCCTGAGGGATTTACTATTATGATAGGAATAATTAAATTAACACATCAGCCCACACTGATGTAATTATATGTTTCTGACACACTGCGTCCACAATTCTGGGTTTGTTTACATTCAAACTCTGAGTTTTGACCAGTCCTCATGAAAGTGGGTCAGAAGAGCAACATTGCTGGATGCACTCCCTGTCTTCTGGTAATCTCATTAATCTACAATGGCAGCTGTTTCAAGGTGAAATACTTTCATCTCACCTGAGTATTTAGAGCTAATCTCTCTGTTCTTTATTTTCCTTCATTCCTTTACTTTTGCTGCTTTATTCTTCCTTTTCATCCTTTGAACTATCGCGCTCCGACCTGGATGATGCTCCTTTTTGTTCAGGAGGATTTTCCGAGACATACGCAGCTCTGTGTGACTACAATGGGATTGGCTGCAAAGAAGAAGTGCAGTGGGTAAGGGCACTGTGCACCCTGAAAGGGTTGCATAACTTCAGATTTGTTTGTTGACATTTATGTCATGAAAGTGAAGTTATGTTTCAACTGTAGCTGATGTAACCATGGGACAAACTAGCGTTTTACAAGCTATACCTGCAACACAACTAGGTTTCCATGTGTAAAAAATGTGCCCAAACACCATTGCATTTGACAGTGTAACTGCTTATTGAGTTACCAGTATTGTGCAACAAGGATTGTGTCTATCAAATTCGCACATTGCATGTATTGTCAATTTAGCCCTTTTGTTTGGAATGCACATAGAACTGTATGCACACTTGTCTGTGTGGTTTCCACAGACAAAGCACATCAGTTATTCACTAGGTTGCCAAACCACCTTGGAGAAAACAAGTATTAAATGTCTGAAATGTATTTATTTATTTATTTAAGTGCCCCTGCATGAAGACTATGTTGCAGAGTTCATGCATAACAAAGTGCAAGGCCCATACTGCAAGTGAATGTGCTCCTGATCTGCTATTATCAAAAGACAACTGAAGGGGAAATTCTTGTTTACTATGACAGTGGTGGATACATGGAACAACCTGCCAAAAGATGCAGTAATAGCACAGAGTGTAATCAGTTTTAAAAATAGTTTAGACTAACACTGGATAATGACAGCAAATATAATATAAACAGGCTTAGATAAATCAACAAAATCTATTGCTATTCAAATACTGAGCTATCTTTCATGTATATTACCTTTCGATAAAGAGGCACCTTGCATCTGTGCCCACTTATGTAATGTGTGGCTTATTTAATTTAATTTATTTCTTATGACCATAACACTTGCAAAATCCTTATTCACATACTGCTGTTTACGTCGTATAACTGCCCCCTATCAATTTCGCATTTGCTCTTAGTAAATCCCTTGCAGAACTGTATCGACCCCAAAGTGAAAAACATTTGGATTGCCCACGTAATTTAAACCCCATGTCCACATGCATTGTGGTTAGGTTGTGATTGGGTTCCCGATAGGGGAAAAAAAGAAAAAAGCAAAACGGCAAACTCACGCGATAATCACCAAACCCACCGCGGCCCATCTGCAAACATTGTTCACCATCTGGAGTGTTGGGATCACCGGGACCAAAATTTTAGTCTGTTCAAAATTTCAACACCAGTAGAAATAATCGCAAATCCGACTGGGTCACCAGCAAGTGCACGGCAGCTTTACCGGCTGTCTGCAATGTCCCGGGAATCCTGCTGCAAGCTGACAGCATTAGATTTGTACCAAACACTAATACAGATCTGTGTCAGATCTTTTATCCTAAAGCTCACCGAGGCACCGCAGCAAGCAGGTGGCAAAATATTGCATCCCGTGAATAGGTGTCACTAGTGTCAAGGTCACTGCCAGCCTCAGCTCCGTACCTTCTTGAGGCTTCAGATCTGATTTATATCTGGAGCCCACCTGGAAACTGATGGGAACATGTGGACACCAGGCTTTAACACTTATATGGACCTTACAAAATCAGGTCCTGAATGCATAGTTTCAACAGAAACAGGTACAAACAATAATGGTCACAACTTGGCAGCAACAGAAATGTGTATAAGTGCAAAAGAACAAAGTTTGAAATGAGATAAGAGAAAACTGAATCTTTGCACGATGGAGCCTGTAGTGTGAACAAAAACTTGCATTTCTCCAAAGAAAAATGTTTGCCCCTTGGATTATCATTGTTGTTTTTGTCTCTCCTAATGCCTGACGGCCAGTCATCTACAGGTTCATGCTCAAACCTACACTTTTTCTCTTGATGTCGCAAACTACAGGAAATGCCAAAAGCTGCTATCATTGTTTTCTTTTGGCACTTCCTGCTTTTAAAAAGTTGTACATTAGCAGGTGTACCAAAAGCACACCACACATGAACCAATCCTCATGACTTTTGCTGCGTCCGGTCAAAGCGCCCCGTGTGCGGCCGGTTTAATTAATTGCTGTTACAATGAATACATACTGAGATGCACTACTGTGCGTGTGCATGGAGTAACAGAAAGTGGAAGGCCCTGATTGAGGTGTAGGAGGTTTCATACTGGTGATGCGTTCAGGTAATCTCAGAACATTATGTAATGACTTGCAATTCTAACTAGCAGTTTTTGCAAAAGTTTGCAAAATGTCTGCCTGCACTGATTAAATTAAATAAACGTTTGACCAGCATTACCACACAGTGCGTGAACATGTCATAATCACATGATTAGTGACCAGGTGACTGGTTCGTTGGCTGGTTTGTGCAACCCCTAACACAATGTACATAATAATGTATCCGTAGGTGTTGTGCTTTGATTAGATTTTGGTATGATTTAAAAAATGTTACTTTTCTGCGTTTATCTGCCTTGATGTCACTTTTTTTATTTAACTTCAGTTATTTTCTGTGCCAGGATGTTGACACCATCTACCACTCTCAGGACAACAGGGAGTTTAATTTACTGGATTTCAGCCATCTTGACAGCAGGTAAGCGGACACATTAATTCCCTAATTCTTCATCTACAGGCAGATTTATTTATTTATTTATTTTTTTTGCTATACCTGTATACTCTAAAAAGGAGACAATTAATACAAGCTGGATTTGGACAGCAACAGCATGCAGAGCTGCCTGTGAATATGAACCAGTAGTTGGTAAAAGTGCTGAGTGTCTGAAGTAGTTTGCATTCACGTCAGGAGCTGACAGCATGATGCCTGTGATTGCCTCTGCCATCTGACAGAGAGTGGTGGAGGGCGTGATCGTGCCTGTCTATGTGTTTGTGGATTATGATTACATTTTGTGGAGAGGTGGCCTTCACGTGATGGAAGACTTCAGTATATATTGGCGGTGATCCTAATCGGCCTCACACTTTTTCTTTAATCTCATTCTTCAATTTTGTTTTCACTTCAAGTTAGGGTTTCCTTCATCTCTTAGTGTAGCATAACTTGTAAGGTTAGAATGACCTTGTGACTGTAGGGTCACAGAATTAATCTTCTCACCTGAACAAACTTAATTTCCTTGACAGGAACTTGAGAAAGGTCTGTAATTGCTTACGTTGCTTGCAGTGTGCATGGTAGCTCCTGACATCACCATGTGAATAGGTGCAAATATTGTAAAGCACTTTATGCATGGGGTCGCATTGATTATTGCTCCCCAGCTCAGTCGCCATGTGTTGGAGTTCACTCCGGTGAATGGGAGCATCGCGTCCCTATGCCTTCGGGTCGGGGACAGGTCTCTCACTGTTGTCTCGGCCTACGGGCCGAGCGGCAGTGCAGAGTACCCGACCTTCTTGGAGTCCCTGGGAGGGGTACTAGATAGCGCTCCGACTGGGGACTCCATTGTTCTCCTGGGGGATTTCAATGCCCAAGGGCGTGGCGACACTGAGACCTGGAGGGGGTGATTGTGAAGCATGGCCTCCCCGATTTGAACCAGAGTGGTGTTCAGTCGTTGGACTTCTGTGCTAGTCACAGTTTGTCCATCACGAACACCATGTTCGAGCACAAGGGTGTCCATAAGTGCACGTGGCACCAGGACACCCTGAGCCGGAGGTCGATGATCAACTTTGTAGTTGAATCATCTGACCTTCAGCCACGTGTCTTGGACACTCGAGTGAAGAGAGGGGCTGAGCTGTTGACCAATCACCACCTGGTGTTGAGTTGGATCCGCTGGGAGGGGATGAAGCTGGTCAGACCTGGCAGGCCCAAACGTATCATGAGGGTCTGCTGGGAATGACTGGCGGAACCCTCTGTCAGCGAGGTCTTCAACTCCCACCTCTGGGAGAGCTTCTCCCAGATCCCGGGGGAGGTTGGAGACATGGAGTCCGAGTGGACCATGTTCTCCACCTCCACTGTCGATGCGGCCGCTCGTAGCTGTGGTCACAAGGTCTCTGGTGCCTGTCGCGGCGGCAATCCCCAAACCCGGTGGTGGATGCCGGAAGTAAGAGATGCTCTCAAGCTGAAGAAGGAGTCCTACTTGTCTTTGTTGGTAGGTGGGACCCTGGAGGCAGCTGACAGGTACCGGCAGGCCAAGCATGCCACAGCCCGTGCGGTTGCAGAGGCAAAAACTCGGCTCTGGGAGGAGTTCGGGAAGGCCATGGAGGAGGACCTCAAAGAAATTCTGGCAAACCGTCCGACGCCTCAGGAGGCGGAAGCAGCTCTCCACCAGCACTGTCTATGGTGCCAGTGGGGAGCTGTTGACCCTGACGGGGTTGTTGTCAGGCGGTGGAAGGAATACTTCCAGGATCTCCTCAATCCCATCGTCACATCTTCTGAAGAGGAAGCAGAGACTGGGGACGCAGAGGCGGACTCATCCATTACCCAGGCCGAAGTCACCGAGGTGGTTAGGATGCTCCTCGGTGGCAAGGCTCCTGGGGTGGATGAAATCCGTCCTGAGTACCTTAAGTCTCTGGATGTTGTGGGACTGTCTTGGCTGACACGCCTCTGCAATATCGCGTGGTGGTCGGGGACAGTGCCTCTGGATTGGCAGACCGGGGTGGTGGTCCCTCTGTTTAAGAAGGAGGACTGGAGGGTGTGTTCCAACTATAGGGGGATCACACTCCTCAGTCTCCCCGGTAAGGTCTGTTCCAGAGTACTGGAGAGGAGAATCTGACCAATAGTCAAACCTCGGATTCAGGAGGAGCAGTGTGGTTTTCATCCTGGTCGCGGCACACTGGACCAGCTCTACACGCTCCATCGGGTGCTCGAGGGTTCATGGGAGTTCGCCCAACCAGTCCACATGTGCTTTGTGGATCTGGAGAAGGCGTTCGACTGTGTCCCTCGGGGCACCCTGTAGGGGGTGCTCTGGGAGTATGGGGTCCGGGGTCCTTTGCTAAGGGCTATCCGGTCCCTGTACGACCGCAGCAGGAGCTTGGTTCGCATTGCCGGTAGTAAGTCAAACCTGTTTCCAGTGCACATTGGCCTCCGCCAGGGCTGCCCTTTGTCACTGGTTCTGTTCATTATCTTTATGGACAGAATTTGTAGTTGCAGCCAGAGTGTAGAGGGGGTCTGGTTTGAGAACCACAGAATCTCGTCTCTGCTGTTTGCGGACGATGTGGTTCTGTTGGCTTCATCAAATCAGGACCTTCAGTGTGCACTGGGGCAGTTTGCAGCCGAGTGTGAAGCGTCTGGGATGAAAATCAGCACCTCCAAATCCAAGGCCATGGTTCTCGACCGGAAAAAAGTGCTTTACCCTCTTCAGGTTGGTGGAGTGTCCTTGCCTCAAGTGGAGGAGTTTAAGTATCTTGGGGTCTTGTTCACGAGTGAGGGACGGATGGAGCCTGAGATCGATAGATGGATCGGTGCAGCATCTGCAGTAATGCGGTCGCTGTATCGGACCGTCATGGTGAAGAGAGAGCTGAGGAGGGGGGCAAAGCTCTCGATTTGCCGATCGATCTATGTTCCGAACCCCACCCTCCTCCGCAGGGTGGCTGGGCACTCCCTTAGAGATATGGTGAGGAGCTCGGTCACTTTGGGAGGAGCTTGGAGTCGAGTCGCTGCTCCTCCATGTCGAAAGTTGCCAGTTGAGGTGGCTCAGGCATCTTTTCCAGATGCCCCCTGGACGCTTCGCTGGAGAGGTGTTCCGGGCACGTCCCATCGGGAGGAGGCCCCGGGGAAGACCCAGGACACGCTGGAGGGACTACGTCTCTCGGCTGGCTTGGGAACGCCTTGGGGTTCCCCCGGAGGAGCTGGGGGAGGTGTGTGTGGATCGGGAGGTCTGGGCGGTTTTGCTTGTGCTGCTGCCCCCGCTACCCGACTCTGGATAAAGCAGAAGAAAATGGTTGGATGGATGGACTTTATGCATGTACCTTAAGTGGAAAAGTATTTTAGAAAACAAGTTGATTTACTTACAAGGGCCCTGTCACAAGATGGTGAAGAATGTACTTTCTCCTGAAAGTGTTGGTGGACATGTTCAAAATGCAAAAATGTGCCATCTTCAAGTCCATACTTTGTCCTGCTTAGGTCTCTGCCATGTTCTCACAGTGTCTAACAAGTTTCTGCTAACTTATTAACAAATGCTTGATTGCGTATGTACAACATGCAGTTTTTTTTCCTGTCAACATTCTTATGAGAACCAAGCACATCGCACACAGGCATGCCACATTCTCACTAAATGCATCCTGTCCTACCAATATGGTGCTTCTTCATTTGCTCTGCAAGTTTTCTTGTGTCCACATGTAGAAAAACAGCCCTCCTGCTTGCATGCTCATCTCTGTTATAAACACTCTGTCCTTGCAGGCATCTGCATGCATGCTTTGAAGTGAATTTTGATTTATACAAGGAGGTGGGAGATTACTTTTTTTTTTTTTTTGGACCTTTTTGCATCTCCACCATGGACAGCAACCAGTATTCACAACCAGTTCATTCACAAAGCGACACACAGACAGTTGCTGGGATAAGCTGTCACACTTGAAAACATCAGTGAAGTAAGGAGGGTAAGGAGTAAGGAGGGTAATTAAGTTGTTAATATATCCTTATTTCATTTATAGTGCAGATGATGAGAAATTTAAAGTTGTTAATATATCCTTATTTCATTTATAGTGCAGATGATGAGAAATTTATGTGCAAACTGCACTTGTTATTTATATAATTAATTATTATTATTATTATTATTTTGTCTTCAGTTTACTCAAACAGTGACAAAAGCTGCTCAGGACAACGAACAAAGCAAAAGATAACCACACAATGTTGTTAATGTCTGTTGTTTCCCCTCTCTTAAAAAACCCCCCACATAATTTAGCATCTGTTATCATGACCACTGTGCAAAAGTACACAACACAAATGTGCAGAAACATTTTGATCATAATGTGTCATGTCTTCCCGTGTGATACTGGCTTTAAATAAAACTTATAGTGTGTGTTGTTGTTGCATACATTGTTGATGAGTTATAGGTACTTGTTGAAAAAAAATCACTTAATTTAGCAGTGATGTTCATGTCTGTGGGAGCTCTTTCTTCAAGGTTGACAGTCATCTAAGACAAGCCTATGTTGTGATTTGCAGAGTTGCTTGACAATGCAGATATGATCCAAGTCTTTATAGTCCTGACTCCTGGGGCATTATGTAGAAAGACTTGCATGGATTTCCTACTGAAACATGACGTACGCACAAAAAGTCAGATGTATCAACGTGTGCGCACACATGGATCCAAAGACGTTCTTTTTGTACACCGTAATCAACGTAAATTGAGCATGCCTACAGAAGTACCAAACTCCTCTGTCCACGTCCTTATTTAAATATGCAAATTTATTTAAAATGCACTGGGACCTGGGATTCCCCTCTCTGTCCGATCATTCCACATGAACAAACAAAATAAATTACACTGAGTGTGAGCTACAGATGAATGTAAATTAATTGGAGACATGCAGGGATATTTTATTTGGTACCCTGTCAAATGGATACATATTAAATTGAAAAGAAGTGTGTGGGAGTATGTGTGTGAGGTCGTAAACTCTGTGTGCTCAGAGCAGCACACACACACACTGATGTGGAAAAAAAGAGGTGTGCCACAGCTAATAGTGTGTGACACTCACAACTTTATGCATGTTTATTGGCAAATACTGAACACAAGGAGACCAATCACTGGTTGTTATGACGCTCTGTAGCTCTGGTTTCGCCATCAAGAAACAAACAAAAAACATATTTGAATGAACACATGCCCAAATGTGCCAGCGCTGGTTTTCATTCGGAACAAATACATGAATAAACTATTTATTCACCAAGCAGCCACCATGCTGTTAGTCAGGATGAATAAGTCATGCATTGAACCAGGCCACCTAGCCATGATGTTAGTTAGATGTATTTGTGCATCACATATCATTTCAACACTGATGGAATGAAAATGTTTCCCATTAACAAAAACAAATTCAACATGTGAAAGCACCTTTATAGCAATATGCATGCAGTCAATAGCTCCGATTACATTAGGGAAACTGGCTCTCACTGCATATTGCGCTTTAATGTGGGCCTGTTCAGTAGCATTGTATGGGAATGTGATGTACCTGGATGACATTTGATGATTCCATCCCACACAGTTGGCAAAGCTCAGCTCAAGGTTGACTGGCACACTCCTAACCAAGTGTCCAGCTACAGCTGGATCGCCCCTATTGCCAGGAAGCCCAGTGTGGTCAGCACTGCACATTTCCACGGTCATTTCACTTTTGATACATCTGAAAGTTACCATGGAGAAGGAGGTACTCTACATTTTGTGCGTATGCAAAGTTTGTACATGAGTCCCCTGGTGTTTCCAATTTTAACTCTGGATTGTAACCAGTTACCTAAGATGATGACTGGATGTCTTGGGTATCAGAGAATCTGTGTGTCCCACTTTGAAGCAATGGTGCCCTGACAAGAGGACCTATGCAAAATTTTATTTCACTTTACTCTAAATTTGACTCTTAACTGGTTCATGTTTCTCTACACATGATCCAGCATGAGTTTTGAGGACTTCAGTAGCTTGAGAAGGCCAAGGGAACATTGCGGCAGACGGTTATTTTTGAGATGTGGGGATGGACCGGTTGTTTGACTGGGTGGTTCCATGACCCAAGTCAGCTCTGTGGTGTTATGGATGCGGTGAAGCAAAGCACCAGTGCATGCTCCCAAACTTGTCTCCACATGACTTGAAATTTTTCACTTTTTAGTATGACTTATCCATCCATCAGCTACTGAAATTGCATTGGAGGGATGTCTCAAGAATCCTCGCCTATCCATACTTGCACACTAATGTTGAGACTTGCCAATCCAATGTGCTCATCTGCACGCGGAGAGTAGTCTGAGGATTAATTATCTTGTTCAACGGCACCTTAGCCTTGATGGTGAGAATAAGACACCTGCTACTCTTTCACTTTACCCACCCACATGTTCAGTCTAATCAGGGCTCAAACCTTTGACCTAGAATCTCGTTTATCCAAATTAAAAGCCAATGTTTCCCTGCCCTAACTGACTGAAAGCTATATGTTTAATCAAGGTTTTGTATTTTTTTCTTCCAGCTCGGATTTCATACATCTCAGTCGCTGTGAGCAACTATCTAACAGGCACTGCCCTGCTTGAAAAGATGTGTGTTTTGTGTTCCGAGTCATCGCTTTCTGACACATTGGTTGTCCTGAGTTTCTGCCTGGTGGTATTAGAAGCTCTGTGAGATCACAGAGAAAAGGAATGATGTCTTTGTCAGAGACAGAAGACAGAGTGGGGAAGCAGCTGTAAGGTGCCATACATCCTCTGCTCTTACTTCACTTCTACAATCATTTTTTGAAGTCCCCCGTTGTCTTTTCTGAACATGTGGAGGAAGTGTAACAGCTGTTTCAAGATTAAAGGCTTCTCTATTGTCATTTCACCTTGGGAAAGGTACAAAGTGGAAAGAAATTCTGTTGCCAGAGTCGCCACACAAAAACAAAGATGAATACATTAAAATAGCAAATGTACAGATATACTATGTATGTGCAAACTACAGGGTGGAAAGATGAATATATAAAATAACAGATGTACTATGAATAACAGAATATGCTAAATAACATACATATAATAAACTAAATAACAGGTACACAATAAATATTATAAATAATGGAATGAGTCCTCCTGACTGATATTTAACAGCTGAAATGTAAATGAGTTCAACCAGGTTTACTTATTATGGGATTAAAAAAATGTATTTTTGGAAAATGTTTGGAATTGGATTCATTTCAGTTCTTGTTACAATAATGGTCCCATATGTAAAGAATAAACTCCAAAAGTAACATGATGAATATGACTGAAGATAGGATCTAAAAATCTATTTTTCCTGGAGCATAGCACTCGTTTTCCACTTCTTGTCCTTGCGTATTTGTATCTCCTCCATCTGTGCTCCTCAAAACCATCTACTGTTACCACAAGTGACAGGACAATTTCTGCTGTCTGCTGTCTGTCTGATCGCAGTCTGAGTTCTTTCCTCCTAACTGAAAACTGACACTTTCGCTCTGTTGTCCTGCTCTTATTCGCTTGTCATTCACTTGCTACATGTTCTTCTCTCATTTCATTCATCCATGTATGCTTTCTTGCTTTGAATTTACTGCACAATCAGTCAAAAAGGAAAGACCCGTCAGGTTTTGGTTTGTGCTCAGTTTTATGGTATGTTTCGTCTTACTTTTGGGTGTTGTTGGTTCTTTGCCTGTTGCTTTCTGCTTGGGTTCTCTCTGTCTTTCTCTTGGTGGTGGGCATTTCCCTTTGTCTGACCACATCCCTGTTCTAGTCGCTTCCCCTCACACCTGTCCTTGATTTGCAGCTCATCACTTGGGTGTATTTAGGACTCTCTTTGTGCTCTGGTCCTTCGCCAGATCGATGTGCCGTGAGCCTTCCTTCTAGCCTTTTCTTGTATCTTTGCCTTGCTTCGTTTTGCCTCATTGTGTTTTTGACTACCTGCTTGTTTTTCTCGACCACGTCTCTAGCCTGATGATTGTTGTACTTCTGCTCTTGTCTGACTGCCTTGCCGTGTACCAACCCCAGCTAACCAACCCAGTAAAAGAGTTAAGCCTACAGAGCTGTGAGTTTGTGTTCTGCATTTGTGTCCTGCCAGTTGTCAACACCAAGCCTGATAGGACCACTGCACATTGACACCATGCTGTAGAGGGGTGTTGTTTCTGTACGATTTCATGTATTTTGGAAGTCAGTTTTTTTGTTGGTTTTTTTTGTAAATGTTTGAAGTCCACGTGGTAGTTCACAGTAACATATCACCTCTGCCTTTGATTTGTGTCATTCTGGAATGAGTAATTAGCTGCAGACCCAGCGCCATGAGGGGGCGTTTGGGGGCGACGCCCCCTCATGTCATCAACCTCGCCCCCTCAGATGTAAGAGTTATCAAAAATAAAAAAGAAAGAAAAAGAAATACTGGAAAATATAGCACCTCACAGTTTCGTGGATTTTTTTAGTCCAATTTTGCATGCTTTTTTTTTTTTTTTTAACAGCGCATTGTGCTCTGCGTCCTCATCAAGCAGGCCGGTGTTCTGTTGAGATGACAGGACACCTGTTGCGGCACCGCGAAGGGAGAGCACGCGCATTGTGTTCTGCGTGTCTGTTTATAAGAATCTTCTCGCCCAGAAGAAAAAAGAGCGCCAACAACTACCCATAACTGTGTTCTTCACTCGGAAAAAGACACCTGCAGCGAGGTGTGACTCAATGGAAAAAGACGCGGCGCCAGGACCAAGAGGCGCTATCAGAGGAACTGTGAAATACTGGTCAGTCACTGTTAATAATTTCTTATGTGTCCAACCTCGTAGGTTGATCGTTAAAATTAAATTCGTTAGTTCTAAAAGCCATCATAATTATTTATAGGAAAACATTCTATTTTTATTTCTCAAACAAATGTTTGGGCCTGAAAGCAGGTTGGACTTATTTTTCTACTAAGGTTTGAACTTTGAAAGTGTTTACACATGAGAGAAAAGTGAGAAAATGTTAATGCCTGTTTGAAAAAAGTGTATAAAGTGTGTGGTGAGGGGTTTTACAGCCTTAAAACGTCTACAATAATTGTAAAAAATAACGCTTACTACTTCGCGGATTTCTCCTATTGCGGGCTATATTTAGAACGTAACTCCCGCGATAAACGAGGGACCACTGTGTGTCTACATGAAAGGTTTATCTTTGACCCGTTGTGTGACTGTCATGCCCAGTTGGACTGTGTTTGCGCTTGTGATGGAGGGCTGTATGTGGGGTTAATCTACTGTCTCATGTTGTTTCTCAGATCAGTTGTTGGTTTGGTTTTGTGGTATGCAGGAGATCACTTGACTGAGGGTCTATACGTTCAAATAATAATAATAAAATACTGTCATCACTGTTTACTCTAACTCAGTCAGTCTCTTACAACGGTGTAGCCTAAATACACGAGCTTTCTAGGAGCCCATCCAATTCATTACGCACGCTCAGAGGCAGGAACCCTCCGGTGCGCACTTTTTTTTTGTTGGGGGGGCGACCCCGCCCCCTGTGATAAAGTCATCGCCCCCTTAATATTTTTTTCTGGCGCCAGGCCTGATTAGCTATTTATTACTTTGGCCAAAGAGGTCATGTGGTCACCAGTGTTTTAATTTTCATTTGTTCTATTTGCAGATGATTTTATATGAAGACAAAATTTTCATATAAAAAACAAAAACAAGAAAATATTGGCCACTTACTGGTGGAGGCAGCAGTCATTGAGTGAGATGTGGGGTACACTCTGAGAATGTTGCCAGTCTTTACGACGGCTGACACATATAGACAGATAAACTCATTGCAGTAAGCACAGCTGGAGACCCCAGAGCAGAAAACCACACAGAAGTCTTTTGTCTCAGCTGTAGTGGTAACTGAGCTGCAGTGATGCCGGTAAAACGTTACTGTAATCTGACTGCTTTTTTCACTAACGAGGAATCTAACGTGTGAAAGTAAGTAGATTAAAGTTACTTCTGAGAGTCACTGTGTTGTATTGTGGGTTGATCGCAACCTGTGAGCAGGGGGAGGTCAGCGTTCGGTTGAACTGTCCACTTAGCCCACTTTCAGCAAGCTGTGAGCACAGAGCTGTATCAGCTGTGCAGCAGCTTCAACTTGAGAAACAGTTGTCGCTCAAATTGTGATCATGCTCAGAGCTATTGTTTACAAAGGCATTTTTACTTTTTTTTTTGTCTTTAAAACTCTGTGCCACTGTTTTGTCTCCTCACTAAAAGCAGCTGATCTACGACGTGCAAATACTAACTTTTTTTTTCCACCTAAATGCACCTAAAGTCTCTTTCTGAGAACAACATGATGTAAAAACCTGTCAATCTGGTTGTGTTTTCTCCATTAATAAACATTAGCCATATCATCTGCTCAAACAGCAAGTCAGGGGCGAATCCATATAAAAAGAGGGTGTCTGTGGTGGTGGTGGGGGGGGTCCCCCAACAACAACCCTAGATTAAAGCTCCATTTTTGAAGACATTTTTTCATACTACTTTTACTACTACTAATACTACTAATAATAATTAAAGAAGTATTTCAACAAGTAAAATGTTTAGAAAGAATTTAAATGCTAGAAAAAATTAATAGTTACATTTATAAACACTGAGGTAAGAAATTGTAAGTTTTACTGTTATGGTGCTGTCAATAGTTAAATATGATAAGAATGATCAGGCCCGATGCAGACCGGTTTGGACCGATGCAGTTGCATCTGTCAGATTTTTTTATGCATCGTTCGTCATCGGTAAAAAAAAAAAAAAAAAAAAAAAAAATCTTGAGTAATCCTGAATACGAGGTCTGTTAGAAAAGTATCCGACCTTATTTTTTTCAAAAACCATATGGATTTGAATCACGTGTGATCTTTGAGTGAGGAGTCGCCCACCCTCTCGTCGTTTTTCATTGTTTAGGAATGGCTCAGAGACTGCTGCTTTGTTTGATAAAAAATTTTTTAAAAACTGTAAGGCACAACTGAGTGGACACCATTCGATAAATTCAGCTGGTTTTCGGTAAAAATTTTAACGGCTGATGAGAGATTTTGGTCTGGTAGTGTCGCTTTAAGGATGGCCCATGGCACCTGACAGTGATCTGCGCTTCGAGGTGGCAGCGTCTCACCGTTTCAAGTTGAAAACTTCCACATTTCAGGCTCTGTTAACCCAGTAAGTCGTCAGAGAACAGAGAACTTTCAGAAGAAGTCGGGATGAGGAGTTTATTCGGACATTCCATTGTTAATGGACATTTTGTAATGAAAGAACGTGTGGGCAAAGTCGCTTGTCAGGCCGGACCCGACCGCGGGGGGTCGCGACAAGAAAAACACCTCCGTTGGAAACCTTAACGGGCAAGTTGGAACATGCCCAAGCTGTTAAACAATTTCTCAGTTACTCACTTGTTGAAAGCCATCAAAAGCTGCCTGAATTTTACAAATGGTTTTCAAAACGGAGGTGTTTTTCCTGTCGCGGTGCACAAAGATTTGCGCGCACGTCTTTCATTACAAAATGTCCTTAAACAGTGGAATGTCCGCATAAAGTCCTCATGCCGGCCTCTTCTGAATCTTCTCTGTTCTCTCACGACGTCCTGGGTGAATTAAGCCTTAAATTAGGATGTTTTCAGGTCGAAATAGGCCGACGACGGCACCTGGAAGCGCTGCGTGACGTCCCGCTCCATGGGAAGTCCTTACAGCGACAAACACCCCATAATCTCTCATCAGCCGTTAAACTTTTCACCGAAAACCAGCTAAATTTCTCGAATAGTGTCCACTCGGATATTCCTCACAGGTCCAGAAAAAATTTTGATAAAGCAACACGCTCCGTCTCGAGCAGCGTGTGAAACAAAGGAATTCAGCCGAGAGGGCTGAACCACATCTCACTCAAGGCCTGCCCACAGGGAAATGACGTCGCCGACGCGTGAAAAAACTCACACATGCGCACGAGTGTTCAAGCATGATTGGTGTAATCACACGTCATTCAAATCCATATAGTTAAAAAAAAAAAAATAAAAGTGTCGGTTTCTTATCTAATAGACCTCGTAGTGCCGAACGTGTCCCCGCGGTGAACACAGCTTTTCGGTGGTTTTCATGTCAACCTATAGTCCGTAAATTATATGGATTTTTCCGGGTTTCAGAGTCATACGGACGTACAAATAAAGTCGGATATTCAGGGTTTGGTCTGCAGCGGGTCTGTAATCAACCGTTTCTGCAGCGTGACTCCACTTTGAAGCCGTGAACCATTGAAGCGATGCTTTGATCCAATGGCAAGTGGCTCTTTGATTCACTGATCTTTAGAAGCGGTAAGTCCGCTTCTTAACCCCTCTCAAATCTCAAAGCCGTTAAAATATCATGAGTCACTTTTGTGTGGATTAATTAAAATCACTAACTGGGACTCTTGTCTTGTTGCAGCCAACAAACGAGAATCGTCCTCCGTTCCGTTGCTCCAAACTCTGCGCGGCTGAGACAGAGTCCGGTCGGAATTACTAACTTCAAAATGAATTGCCGCTTTAAATAAAATGACACCTCTTTCCAAACGTTGTAATACACACAAGAAACTACAATCGACTAAAATGTTTTTTTTTTTTCCTCCAAAAATGAAACGTGCTGTATTTCTTTACAAATTACATCCTGAAGTGAAGCACAGCAGCTGTAAGAGCTCAGCTCAGATATATCGAAAGACATTTATGCCAATAATGTCTGAAAGGAAATGCTTTTGACAAAAACTACACATTTTGTTTGTTCCTATTTATGTCCAGAGATCAAGGATCCACCATGAAGAGTTTATTATGTCCAAAGCTTAAGGATCCAGTGACTAATTTCATATTTATTTACTTTAAGACTCAATAAAATGTTAAATTTCAATTTAATCGGCTTATAAAGTGCCAAATCACAACAAAATCTAAATATACTAAAACAAATACATCACAATTGTACACATATCACAATTGTGATATGTTTACAATTGTGATGTATTTGTTTTAGTATATTTAGTCATGGACATGATGAATATTGTTACCTGCTGGACTGTTTCTAATTTTGATTGGTATCAATGGAAAATGTCTTCTGTGAACTGTCTGTATCTCAATACATTATTATTAAGAATATATGCAGTCATATTTTTGATTTTTATAAATTGAAAAAAAATCATATATAGATTCAGGTATAATTGAAAGATTTTGGCAATAAATTTGATCCTGTTTACAGTAAATTTTTGTTATAGTGTTGTTTTTTAGGACATCATATTTATACAAATAAGAAGTGTTCACTATGGTCCATGAAGTATAATAAATCTATTTAAAGAAGTGTGACAGTGTATGTTGCACACGAATAAAAGAATGAAGATTATTGAATAACAAGACGCGTACGATTTTTATTTTATCATTGGGCAAAACTGCATCTGTCAGATTTTCACTCTGGATCCAGCCCTGAAAGATGTCTTTATTTTATTTTTTATAAAACAAGTATTTATGTTCATTGAAGTCAAGAAAAGGAGACTATAACGTGAGTATTGACAAAACAGGTTATCATTTTCATGTTGAGGTGGCGGGGTTTTGTTGTTGGCAGCTGCTGAAAATAACTAGTAATCTAACTTAGTTACCTTTGAAATTGAGTAATCAGTAAAGTAACTGTTACTTTTTCAAGGAGTAATCAGTAATTGGATTACTTTTTCAAAGTAACTGTTGCAACACTGCTGAGTTGAAAACGTATCAGAGAATAAGTCTGTTCAACAATGGTGTCCTTGTGGAAACACATATATGGGTAAACTGTTGAAACAAGCAGATGGTCCGAATATACCAGGATGTCAGTTCGTGAAGTAAAAGCGTCCATGAGGGAATAATTAAATGTGTTAACTAGGAGTGCAAGCAGAGGGTCAAAACACGTGCAGGAAGACCGGCAGGTGGCAGGCTAACCTCGAAGAACACAATGAGGCAGCATCGCTTGGTGAGAAGATCACAGGACACACAGGAAATAAAAAAAAAAAACAAAAAAAAAAAAACAGGTGTGGAAACAAGAAACTAATTCTGCTTCAAGGCTGTAACAGCTATACGTCTATGACCATGGGTGATCTACAGAGAAACAGAAGGTTCATACTTGTATTGTCTGCTCGCTAAGAGGGATTCAATAAATTGCGGTGTTTTTTTATGGTGTGTGGTTTTTATTTTTTCCCCACAGCACCGACGTCCGCGGATGACCTGGAGCCGCGAGGTGCATGACACTGTGGGATTTAGCCACATTGTAATAATTAAAACACATATCACTGCGCACTGGACACGCCATCCTGGCTGATTGATGCATTCATGATGCAAGAGTCGGCTCTTCATGAGATGAGCCCGGCTGATGTCTTCATGACAGGAACACATCAGGTAATTCATGTAAAACATAAAGTGAGAACAGTAATACATGTCATTTCATTACTTCCTGATGTACATCTAGGCAGAGGCTAAATCCGGCAAGCCGTCCCCGCGGTTTTGTAGTTCCCCAGTTCACTTTTGGTTTGCAGATTTTCTTCTGGTTTCTGCATCTTTCGTGTTATGTGTGAAGAGGCCCTAAGCTTTGTGTCTGCTTTTGTTTCCTCTGTTGCTGAAGAAGCTGATTTCTTTGTTTTTTAAAATCTTCCGTACCTGTACACTGACACTGGACCTGGCTGTTGGATCTATATCATCAGACTATTGATTCATTACAGCGTGCCAATCTTTTTAGCCACCTAATGGCATATCCTGAGGGCACTGTTGCTCTAAACTGACAGCATGCAGTGGTGGTCTGTGTCTCATACCACTGGCTTCACTCCGGTTATATCAGTAGCATTTTGTCTGATTGATCATTGTGAATTGGCAACAGAGGCAGTCAAGGAGAAAAGAACCATTTCACTTGGTATGAAGCCCAGAAAATCAGTAGTTTTTCCCATTTAATGCACTTTCCCCCACTTTTTTGTACCTAGCCCATTTATTCCTCAGACAAGAAAAAATGTGATGGGCTGATGGCACCAGCACAAACTACAGTGAAGGAAAATGGCCTTCTATTTTCAGTGATTTATCCAACATTCTTAATTTGCATTCCAAAAGTAATATCATTTACCACATTTATACTGGCAAAGGGTTTATTTTTTGTCCTTTGATTTTAATTTATGTGCAATGCAGATTGCTTGTATTAACTTACAATACGATTAGCCAAAAAAACATGTTAACAATAAATGAAAAGATGCACTTTGCAAGTTCAAGAACCCAGAGTAACTTTTACAAATGTCATGTTTTCAATGACAGTTTAAAAGATGTAAATGGGCTGCATATCTATGGCACTTTTCCATCTTTTGCACACACTCAAAATGCTTCACAGTGATGCCTCACATCCACAGATTAATGCATATACAGTGATGTTGGTGTGCTGCCATGCAGAGTGCTGAAATGCGCAATGGGACCAACTTCAGCTAGTATCTCACGGAGCAGCAGATGCTGACGAACGTTGTGATTTTTGGATTTGCTAACTTTGTTGGTGAAAGTCAAGCCCGTATCTCACAGAGTGGCAAATGCTGACAAACGTAATGAAGTTCTGCTGCCCTTGAGGAAGCATTGCTTTGTCTGGCTGCTGCTGCAGCTATCCTGCTGCAGAAGAGAAGGAAAAGAAAGATGAAGAAAGGAAGAAGAAATTGTACAATGTTTGAGTCAGAGAGTGGTTTTGAACCAAAAAGAACTTTAATTACATGTTTTACCAACATTTGCAACTGTTTGTGTGTGTGTGTGTGGGGAGATTACTAAGAAATTTTGATTATGTTCAAAATTTATTTGCCAGAAGAAATGTTCTTTGTGACCCTAAAAACTGTTTTCAAATTGTTTTTCAACCTTTTACGAACCCTGGTGAAACACAAAATTTGCTATGTTTCTCGCCTCAGTGAAATACAGGCTTTGAGAATTAAGGATCTTCCTTGAAGGCACTCCTTGAGTTTCCTGTCTGACAGGGAATCAAACCAAGGATCCATGAGTTGACTCTATGCAACCACCTCCCAAGAAGAACAAAAATAAAATTTGGCAAGGTGGAGCCATTGCCTGGAATATTTTTTTTTTTCCATTCATATTCAACTTTGCCGAATTAAATTTCCATGATGATTGTGTTATGTTTCTCTGTGATGCATAGAACAGCAAGTAAGTCCCTTAAGCTTCTCCCTTGTTTTCACTATGGGTCACCACAGCAAATCCAAGGTGGCACATTGATTTGGTGCATGTTTTATGCCGAATGCCATTCTTGACCCAACCACCACCGGACACGCAAAGAACAGCAAGTGCTGGTTTGGAAGTAAACTGAAAATCACCTGACTGACCCGTGCTAAATTGGAAACTGAGGGTCTGATGGCAGCACTGATTTGATGATATCAATCAATCAATCAATCAATTTTTTTTATATAGCGCCAAATCACAACAAACAGTTGCCCCAAGGTGCTTTATATTGTAAGGCAAGGCCATACAATAATTATGTAAAACCCCAACGGTCAAAACGACCCCCTGTGAGCAAGCACTTGGCTACAGTGGGAAGGAAAAACTCCCTTTTAACAGGAAGAAACCTCCAGCAGAAGCAGGCTCAGGGAGGGGCAGTCTTCTGCTGGGACTGGTTGGGGCCGAGGGAGAGAACCAGGAAAAAGACATGCTGTAGAGGGGAGCAGAGATCGATCACTAATGATTAAATGCAGAGTGGTGCATACAGCACAAAAGGAGAAAGAAACAGTGCATCATGGGAACCCCCCAGCAGTCTACGTCTATAGCAGCACAACTAAGGGATGGTTTAGGGTCACCTGATCCAGCCCTAACTATAAGCTTTAGCAAAAAGGAAAGTTTTAAGCCTAATCTTAAAAGTAGAGAGGGTATCTGTCTCCCTGATCTGAATTGGGAGCTGGTTCCACAGGAGAGGAGCCTGAAAGCTGAAGGCTCTGCCTCCCATTCTACTCTTACAAACCCTAGGAACTACAAGTAAGCCTGCAGTCTGAGAGCGAAGCGCTCTATTGGGGTGATATGGTACTACGAGGTCCCTAAGATAAGATGGGACCTGATTATTCAAAACCTTATAAGTAAGAAGAAGAATTTTAAATTCTATTCTAGAATTAACAGGAAGCCAATGAAGAGAGGCCAATATGGGTGAGATATGCTCTCTCCTTCTAGTCCCCGTCAGTACTCTAGCTGCAGCATTTTGAATTAACTGAAGGCTTTTTAGGGAACTTTTAGGACAACCTGATAATAATGAATTACAATAGTCCAGCCTAGAGGAAATAAATGCATGAATTAGTTTTTCAGCATCACTCTGAGACAAGACCTTTCTGATTTTAGAGATATTGCGTAAATGCAAAAAAGCAGTCCTACATATTTGTTTAATATGCGCTTTGAATGACATATCCTGATCAAAAATGACTCCAAGATATGATATGATTTATTTATTTTACATCTTGGTCAAATCAACAATATTTTGTGGCTTTGCTCACTGTAAGTCACATTTGTCAATAGGGTGAGAAAGGAGACCTCTTTTTAACCCAAAGATTGTTGAAAGAATTGAAGATTGTATTATCCAAGTAGTATTAATAATAATAATTGTAGTAATTGATAAATTGAGCAGTCATGTCAGTGATATAAAGTCCAACATCCATCCTCTGGTGTTTCTTCTGATCACACTATATGTGGGCTGGACCGGAGTCCAACTGGACCACACCCCAAACCATCTCTGCATGGCAGGCCAGACACAGTAAAACATGCCATACCTCAGCACTACCCAGAGCACTCACACTCGTCAAACAAATTGGACTTTGGGGTATGTGGGCATTGTCCAGAGTAGTTTGGGGTGGGGAGGAGGGAGAACCATGAAATGCTGTTCATTTATTGCCTTAACATGTACACGTGTGCACATGGGCGCACACACGTGTGCACCGTTGCCTGTTAATCCACTAAGCAGTCCCAGTGGTTACTGCCTCTTCAACATTTCTCTCTGTGCTTTGTCTCTATTTGCTGTTGTATATCCTGCAGTTAATAAAATGAGTCATGATGCAGGAAAAATGTTATCTAAATCAAATTATAGACTTCGATTCGACTTTTAATCACTAATCCAATGACAGGCATTGCCTCAGACCCTGTATCAGTCATTTCTGTCTCTTGTACAGTGAGAACATTACTGTCACTGATAAAATTATACATAGATGGTTTTCAGGCAATAAAAAAAAGCATGTTTTTTGTCAAAAAGTATATTTAAACAAATGGCACAGCCATACTGCAAGCAGGGGTATAATTTGCAGTACTTGTTCTTCTTTCCTGTTATCATTTTGTCTTTTGTGTCCAAGGAAGAATATGCCATTTTGTACAGCACTCTGTCAATTTTTTTAGGCACCCTCAAATTTTCATCAGAATGTAGCATTTGTCTTCCCTGTCAATAGTAGGTCAACAGAAAATCTAATGTGGAATGTCCAACATTCCTCTTCAAATATATGTCAAAAGTCATGTTTTTCTTGTTGCATTAAATCAATTTGACTGATCAAGTTGTAAACCTCATTTTCAAACAAGAAAAAAGAAAATGAAAACACTTATCTGTCAAACATATACAGTGCCCCAAAAAGCACTGGAACACTTGGTATTTCACATTTTAACTTGTGAAATACCATTTCACAAATTAAAATGTATTATTTTAATATGTATTGTACCAAATAATCAGTCTTATTGCCAGTTTTCTTCATCCGTCCAGGGGATGGATACATAAACATTTCCAAGTTGTTGAATAGATCTTGGACTTAATTTACATCAGTTATGAAGAAATACAAACAGTATGGTACTCTATGGTAAATCTGTGTGGAGTAGACAGCTCTCAAAAACTGAGTGACTGTGCAAGAAGAAGAGAGAAAAGCCATCAAGACACCCAGACATCCTAAAAGAAGTTATAGGCTTTTGTGGCTGTGATTGGAGAAATTGTGCATAGTGCATGTTTTGCTTTGTGTATCCCCAGTTATACAGCTTCATGAAGAAGTGGTTTTGAGGAGGGTTTTCTTAAAAAAGAAGACCTCAAAGTTCAGCTACAATTTGCTAGAAGGTACATCTGAGATGCCTAGCCTAGGTTGGACGTTTTGGTTTAAGAAAATCCTCCTCTATAGCAGAGACTTGCTTTCAGTTTTAGTTTCAGGAAGATAATTTGAGAAATTTTTATTTTTTTGTTTTTGTGTTTGAAATGGCATGATCAATTTACAATGAATACCAGGTGTCCCAGTACCTTTAGGAGGACACTATAAGTTAGGTGCTGAGCAGTGCAAATTAATTTGTGACTCAGTGATGCTGTAATATCATCATCATCATCTATTTTATTTGAGCAGAGGATAAGAAATACAGAAAACAGAAAAAAACAGAAAACAATTTAACAATAACATAAAAAACAAAAAACTGAATTTACTATTAACTCAGGACATTGAATCTGCTCAAAAAGGAGTGGGAGGAAGAAAACTTATTTAATCCCACCCCTTTATTCAAATTTAACATAAAGTGCATAGCTGCTTCCCGTCAATTAGATAGAAAATTAAGAAAATAATACATTTAAATACTTGTAAATTCCCACAATAGATACCAACAGCAGCAAGAAAACAATACCAATATAATAAACAAGCAACAAGCACATACCAACAACGGTAAGAAATCAACGATACCAGTTACGGCAAAGAAAACAAACATATGATGCTCATACCAACATTGGTAAGAAAACAACAATACCAATTACGGTAAGAAAGCAAACATATAAAAAACATACCAACAATGATAAGAGACAACAATACCAATTATGATAAAGAACCAAACATATGAAAGAAAGAAACATATAATGCACAAACCAACAATTGTGATACAGAGTCATGAGCCATGAATGTAAAATGGCTTTTATTGTTATATCTCAATCATTCTATACCGATCCCAGACCCTCTGTTTATAATGTGACTTGAATTCATGAATGTTTTGGCATTGCTTGAGTCTGACGTCCAAACCATTCCATAACTTTGCTAATATGTGGTTGTGGTTTACATTTCATCACTTCTATCCCAAAATTGAACCCTTTCAAACTTGACTAACATATAATAATTTCCACCATCTTCAATCCATACTCATTTCAAATTTTGTGACTTAGAGTTGATGTTCTTGGCTTTCATTATGATGTTCATTGTTTGTCCCATTGTAGCATCAATACTGTGTGTTTTTGTATTGTTTGGCATACATTTTTATCCCATGTTTTGTGCTGCCACATGCTGCTGTTAGTGTTTTGTAAAAATTATATGAAGAAGCTATTTTTAGTGGCTGTTGATGCACTGTCAGATGAAAAATTGGATCTGGTCTTGCAGTGATTTTTATTTTTTATTTTAAAGGAAAGGAGATGTGTGCTCCGCACAGCCCACTAAGCTCATCAGCGGTGCTCGCTGAACTCAGCAGTGTGTCACTGAGTCACTTGGGCAGAGTGACCTGCTTTGTACTGCTGCCCCTGGTTCTTGCTCCAAGGAGAAACCCATCTCAAACAATGTTAAAAAAAATTTATAAAACAAGAGCAAACAGAGATTTTCAGCATCTGCCAATCCAGATCCAGATCACCTCCAAAATTCAGTGGAGGCTTCCATCCCCTAATGTGGTGCAAATTTGGTGACAATCTGTAAAGTAGTTTTGACGTAATCCTTCAAAGCCTATATAAAGTGAAATGTCATTCAGAATCCGGATCCAGATCACTTCCAAAATTGAATGAATTTTTCCATGTCCTAATATCTATCTGTATTGGAATTTTCATCATAATCTGTGCAGTAGTTTTGGCGTAATCCTGATAACAGACAGACAAATAAGTATTGTAGGAGCTAGAACACATCCCTGACTCAAGTTGTTTTGGAGAGCAGGCCGATCAATAGAATCAAGCACTTTACTAAAATCCACATTGGCTGCAAAGAAATACTGACAATATTTGTTTCATATTTGTATTGTATTTGTACTCACAGGTTTAGAATGCAGTCAATGTTTGACTTGTTGTGGCTTATTGCTTGCAAGCACCTTCTCCATCACTGGTGTTTGTGCCAGGGAATGTGCTTGCAAGCAATAATTGTAATAGCCCTATAGTTATTACATTCTACGCGGTCATCCTTGCCTTTCCAGATTGGGACACAAGTCCTTTGAAACAAAGTTTTGTGTAGCATCATGAGAACTGTATCATGAGATACTGCTTGGAGGAGCTCAGCTGCTATGGAGTTCTCTCTGGAGCTTTCCCTGCCTTCAGCTGTTTTAAAGCCTTTGCAATCTCACCAAGATTTGATAGTTCACAGTTAAGTGGAAATTCAGCTACAAAAGCCTGTCACAGGATGTGTCTAACATCCCAGCAGGAGAATCAGCCTAATACAACTGATCAAAGTAGCCTGTCCACCATGACTGTACAGCAGAGGCATCTGTCAGGACTGAACAAGGTAGCAGTTGTGACAGTGGAAATATGGTTTTGAACTATAGCCAGATAGCAAACTGCTATCCATTTCTATTGCTCTATTTTCAGCTTTGCATCCATAGTAAAAAAAAACAAAAAAAAACAAAACAAAATCATGACTTCTACTTTGTTCTTCTTATGCGGAACAACCCAACTTACCATCACTCCCCTCTTTAACATACTACATCTCTGTGTGTGATTGCACATGTGGCATATTAGCATCAAATCCGTCCACTAAACTGATAGTGGCACTAATCATTTCATCTCTAATGTGGGCACAGATCAAACGAGTATTTCACCAGGCCGCCGGCCCCTTCACTGGCCTGTTGGCATTTTCAATTACTAATTTCTGCCAAGGCTTGAAGATGCTTACTGACAGCACATTTTTAGCTCCTACCACCACAGTGTGGGAGTTCTGGAAATGGGCCGTGTCTGCCTGTGGTTACTTGCCAAAAATCATTGCAGACCCTAGGGCCGATTGAGAAGTTTTGAGCCTGACCCAGAAAAAGTAGGGAGTAGCTCTTTATTGTTTGCATTCTGAGAAACTAACAGTTTTCAGATGTGTGAAGTTTTGACTCACTGGATGCAAGGTTGAGAAATGTTATGTAATGTCATATATATATAATTCTCACTCCGCCCCCCCTGGGGAGGGTGGTATGTGTATTCCTCAAGCTCAGGTCCTTTATCAGAGGCCTGGGAGTTTGGGGGTTCAGCACAGTATCTTAGCTGCTTCTAGGATTGCATTCTTCTGCAGAGAAATCTCATGTTGTGCTTGGAATCTGCTGGAGCCACTCTTTTAATCTGGGTGTTACAGCTCCTAGTGCTCCAATTACCACTGGGACCACTTTGGACTTTGCCTTCCACATCTGCTGCAGTTGCCCCTTCAGCCCTTGGTACTTCTTGATTTTCTTGTGCTCCTTCTTTCTGATGTTGCCGTCCACTTGGATTGCCACATCCATCACAATTGTGCTTTTCTTTCCCTTGTCAACCACCACTATGTCTGGTTGGTTGGCCACCAGCTGCTTGTCTGTCTGAAATTTGGAGTCCCACAGGACCTTAGCCCTGTCCTTCTCAACCACCTTTGGTGGCGTCTCCCATCAGGACTTGGGGACTTCTTATCCGTATGTGGCACAGATGTTCCTGTACACTATTCCAGACACTTGGTTCTGCCTCTCAGTGTACACTCTCCCAGCTTGCATCTTGCATCCTTCTACTATGTGTGGGACTATCTCTGGGGCACATTTGCACAGCCTGCAACTTGGGTCCTGTTGGCTGTGGTAGGCTCCTGCACCTATGGATCTGGTGCTTAGGGCTTGCTCTTCTGCTGCCATTATCAGAGCCTTTATGCTGGACTTTTCTAGCCAGTGGTAGGTCTTCTCAATGTCAGCCACTTCCTCTGATGATGGTACATCCTCTCCACCATGGGATGTACCATGGCTTTGTCTTCCTTGAAATCTCCTTCTCTTGTTCTTTATCACCATCTGTCTTCAGCTGTCTGAGCCACTCTTGCAGCAGCAGGTGTGTGTGTGTGTGTGTGTATTTCTATATATATATATATATATATATATATATATATATATATATATATATTACAATTTTTTTTCATTTATATAGCACCAAATCACAACAGAGTTGCCTCAAGGTGCTTCACACAAGTAAGGTCTAACCTTACTAATCCCCAGAGCAGCAGTGTTAAGGAAAAACTCTCTCTGAGGAAGAAACCTCAAGCAGACCAGACTCAAGGGCCATGCTACAGACATAAATTATAGAACAATTCACAAAACAAATATACAGGAAATGCAGTTGGTGCACAGGACAGGCGGGTCTCCAGCACAAATACCATTCCCATCTCTGGGGCGTATATATATATATATATATATATATATATATATATATATATATATATATATATATATATATATATATGAGGTCTGTTAGAAAAGTATCGGACCTTTTTATTTTTTGCAAAAACCTAACGAATTTGAATAACGTGTGCTTGCTTCAGCCAACCTTGAACCTTCGTGCGCATGCGTAAATTTTTTTTCACGCCTGTCGATTGCTTCATTTGCTGGTAAGCAGCCTTTGTGTGAGGACGTGTGCAGTGTGCTCGGCGGATTTTCATTGCAAGGAAAATGGGGGAACGACTGGAGCAGCGCCGCATCAAATTTTGCCAGAAAGTGGACGACAGCCAGGTGGAAACCATTCGGATGATTCAGACGGCTTTTGGTGACAATCCTATGGGCATCACACAGACGGCCGCACAACGGTGGAGAGCGAGCCACGCTCCGGTTGGCCATCAACATGCTGAAATGACCAGATCTTTTCCAAAGTGAATGCTGTGGTGATGAAGGACTTTCGTGTGACTATCTGAGAAATTGCGGAAGAGGTGGACATCAGCACTTTTTTGGCACATTACACTGTGACAGAAGATTTGGCCATGAAAAGAGTGGCGGTGAAATTCATGCCGAAGGCTTCGGCACGAAGCTGCTAATGGCGGAGCAAAAGCGCCTTCGTGTTGAAGTCTCACAGGACATGCTGTGACATGCCCACCTCTTCCACAATTTCTCGGATAGTCACACAACTGAAAAGTCACTGAATGCCGTCTGAATCATCTGAATGGTTTCCACCTGGCTGTCGCCCAGTTTTTGGCAAAATTTGATGCAGTAGCGCTGCTCCAGTCATTCCATCTTTTTCCTTGCAATGAAAATCTGCCGAGCGCACTACACATGTCCTCACACAAAGGCTGTTTACCAGCAAATGAAGCAATCGACAGGCGTGAAAAACTTCACACATGCGCACGAAGGTTCAAGGTTGGCTGATGCAAGCACACGTGATTCAAATCCATCAGGTTTTTGCAAAAAATAAAAACGTCCGATACTTTTCTAACAGACCTTGTGTATGTATATATATACTCAACAAAAATATAAACGCAACACTTTTGGTTTTGCTCCCATTTTGCATGAGATGAAGTCAAAGATCTAAAACTTTTTCCACATACACAATATCACCATTTCCCTCAAATATTGTTCACAAACCAGTCTAAATCTGTGATAGTGAGCACTTCTCCTTTGCTGAGATAATCCATCCCACCTCACAGGTGTGCCATATCAAGATGCTGATTAGACACCATGATTAGTGCACAGGTGTGCCTTAGACTGCCCACAATAAAAGGCCACTCTGAAAGGTGCAGTTTTGTTTTACTGGGGGGGGGGGGGGGGGAAACCAGTCAGTATCTGGTGTGACCACCATTTGCCTCATGCAGTGCAACACATCTCCTTCGCATCATCCATGAAGAGAACACCTCTCCAACGTGCCAAACGGCAGCGAATGTGAGCATTTGCCCACTCAAATCGGTTACAATGACGAACTGGAGTCAGGTCGAGACCCAGATGAGGATGACGAGCATGCAGATGAGCTTCCCTGAGACGGTTTCTGACAGTTTGTGCAGAAATTCTTTGGTTATGCAAACCGATTGTTCCAGCAGCTGTCCGAGTGGCTGGTCTCAGACAATCTCAGAGGTGAACATGCTGGATGTGGAGGTCCTGGGCTGGTGTGGTTACACGTGGTCTGCGGTTGTGAGGCTGGTTGGATGTACTGCCAAATTCTCTGAAACGCCTTTGGAGACGGCTTATGGTAGAGAAATGAACATTCAATACACGAGCAACAGCTCTGGTTGACATTCCTGCTGTCAGCATGCCAACTGCACGCTCCCTCAAATCTTGCGACATCTGTGGCATTGTGCTGCGTGATAAAACTGCACCTTTCAGAGTGGCCTTTTATTGTGGGCAGTCTAAGGCACACCTGTGCACTAATCATGGTGTCTAATCAGCATCTTGATATGGCACACCTGTGAGGTAGGATGGATTATCTCAGCAAAGGAGATGTGCTCACTATCACAGATTTAAACTGGTTTGTGAACAATATTTGAGAGAAATGGTGATATTGTATATGTGGAAAAAGTTTTAGATCTTTGAGTTCATCTCATACAAAATGGGAGCAAAACCAAAAGTGTTGCGTTTATATTTTTGTTGAGTGTATATATACTAGGTCTAACAGACCTCCGTATATAAGTAGTATAAAAGTATCCGACATTTTTATTTTATATTCAGACGACATACCGGATCAAGACAGCGTCCAGTTTAGAAATGAACGGCACATTCCACTGTTAAAGCACGGTGGAGCTGCATGGCGCAAAGCAACGCCATGATGAAGCCTTCCAGGACATGTTGGGGCATGTCCAGCTCATGCACAATCACAATCGGATAATCACACGACTGAAAAGCAACCGACAGCCGTCTGAAATCCACCTTTAAGCCGTCCTGTGAGACCAACACCGAGGTGGTTTTGTCCCACGTAATGAACGCTTCCGTGGCGCGTCCCTCCGCTCCTCTTTCCATGACAAAAACTCCTGTAACAGTGGAATGTGCCTTTCATTTCTAAACTGGACACTGTCTTGATCCGGTATGTCGTCTGACTAGCACAGGAATTGTGAAAAGAGTGGACATCAGCATTTTTTCGGCACATTGAGACAGACGTGCAGAGGAATT
The DNA here is from genome assembly GCF_902500255.1 of Thalassophryne amazonica. Lineage (NCBI taxonomy): Eukaryota > Metazoa > Chordata > Actinopteri > Batrachoidiformes > Batrachoididae > Thalassophryne > Thalassophryne amazonica. The sequence goes on from NC_047114.1 coordinate 48,405,440, forward strand.
CCGCGCGTCGCGGTGGAGCTGCATGGCGCAAAGCAACGCCGTGATGAAGCCTTCCAGAACATGTTGGGGCAGGTCCAGCTCATGCACAATCACAATCGGATAATCACACGACTGAAAAGCAACCGGAATCCATCTGAAATCCACCTTTAAGCCGTCCTGTGAGACCAACACCGAGGTGGTTTTGTCCCGCTTAATGAACGGCTCCGTGGCGCGTCCCTCCGCTTTTCTTTCCATGAAAAAAACTCCTGTAATGGTAGAATGTACCGAAAAAGTGCTGATGTCCACATCTTCAGCCTTTTTGTGAAAGTCAGACGAGGTCCCGGATCAACAAAGCTTTCACGTTGGAAATGATCTGGTTGTTCCAACGGGGTGTCAGCCTGTTGATGGGGGCTGGGAGCGCACCGCGCTCTCAGCAGTTGTGGGCGGTCTTTAAACTGTCTGGATCACTCCTTAATCTGTGTAATCCCCATAAAATCGTCCCTGAAAGCCATATTAATTTTTCGAACAGTGTCCACCTGGAGGTCTCTCACAGTTTCTGGAAAAAAAATTGATGCAGCAAAGCTCCAAATCATTCAGATATTTATTCGCAATAAAAAATAGATGAGAGGGGTGGACCAGTGCACAAAGCCTGCTCACAGGCGAATGAAGCAACCGACAGGCGTGAAAAAACTCACGCATGCGCACGAAGGTTCGAGCTTGGCTGATGCAATCACACGTGATTCAAATCCATATGGTTTTTGAAAAAAATAAAAAGGTCAGATACTTTTCTAACAGACCTCGTGTGTATATATATATGTGTGTGTGTGTGTGTGTGTGTGTGTGTGTGTGTGTGTATATATATATATATATATATATATATATACACACACACATTTCAGGACATCATCTTGGGAAACACTAAGGGCCCCTTCACACATAGTATGACTAAGTACAAATCAGGGTGAAACATGGCGGAACAGCTCGTATGAGCGAACCCTGAAAACATAGAGCTGACGGGCAGGCATACACAATGACGCTGTGACTGTTTCGTGACGTGACATCCAGATTGCCCGCTGCATATTATGAGCTGGTCCTCTTCACCTGGGGTAGCCTGCCAAAGTGCATGCCGTGTGCACACTCACTGCAACCCATTGCAACAGCCCATTTTTATGTATGTCCACATGAGGACAGTGAGCAGACTCATGTGCATCACAGCGGGTTATCGTTAGTTCATGTCCATCCAAACACGGTACATGTTCCCCAGCCATGACGTCCAGAACCACAGATCTCCACAGCCACTGTTGTGAGCGGGCACACCCCCCTGTCAGTCCAGTGCACACACCCTGTCACTGTGCCTGTTTACAAAGCCACACTCGTGGGGGCACTTTGACAAATTTCACATCCAGCTGGAAAGTGATCATCTGCTGACTGTTTTCGTGTTAATAGTGCAAATGGCCACACATTTTCTAAGTGCCAAATGAGCGGTGATAGATGTTCGTGTGTGTCAGCTGGAAATTGGCTGACTCCTGCCGTGAGAGGGTTTGATTAGGCTCACACAGGGCACACTCTGTCTTTCAGCCACTGGTGTGTGCAAACAGTTTTAGCAACAGGTGTACGAGGCGTTGGAAGCACCTACAATTTTACATCTACTGCATATGATTCCTGGTTAATGCGCACTTCATGCGCAATTTGACCACATTTGTGCTATGTGTGAACGCCCTAATCAATGTTTTTCATGATTTTCTGAGATTTCATGGACCAAACAACTCACTGAATAACTGTGAAAATAATCAACATTATAATTGAAAGTGGAAATAATATATATGCAGTCCTAGCTCATAAATTATAATACATGCTTGCAGTTTTTTTAATTGCTCTTTTTGCAGAGTTATTAATAATGTTGGTGAACTTCTGTCCTAGTTGAGTAATTATTGAAATTGGTTGTTTAAAAGAGTATAAATGTGTGAGACCACAAGCACTGGATGACTATGTGACACATCAGAGGTCAATTACGTGTCTTCCTGTCAAAATGTGAATCAGCAGTGTTGATGATTAATCTTGATATGTACATGTCTTTCTCTCACACACATACATGCACACTGACTGGACTGACGCTAATGAAAAGGAACACGGCCTGTGGTTATTTAACTCCTTGGAGAGGTGCTGTAGTGTTTTGGCTGCTGCAGTCTCTGACGGCAGGTCCCACCATGGCAACACTCCACGTTTTGATCCTCTCTTTCTTTCACTCATTTCTCTTTCTTTGGCCGCTTACTTCCTCCGTGTTGCTGCTTGTTTGTCTATGATATATTAGAAGCAGTGTGGCTTTAGTTGCACCTTGGAGAATTCTAAAACTCTGCCGTTCTCTCTCACAAACACACACACAGGATCACCGGAGGCTGTGTGGTTGACTGGCTGTTTGCAGTCTGCAGCTGGGATCAAACTGTGGCTTTATTGAATAATCCACTGACCCGACCATTGATCTCTGTGGTCATCTGTCCTCAGCACAAGCTGCGTTGCGGCACCAGCCATCCTTCAGAGATCAGCCCCGCCCACATCGCGCGCTCTGTCACTTTGATAAACTGTGTTTTACAAAATGAGGAGCAAAGCTCAAATTTGGCAACAACGTTAAGGATTAAAGCATGAAATGAGTTTCAGCAGTTTGACCTTTGAACATCAAATTATAAATATGTTTGTGTGTGTGTTTCATTCCAGGGACTTGGCGGTCATCGTGGCATCCATCGCATACAACACCTGGTTCACCAAACTGTACTGCAAAGACATGAGAATAGTAACTATTATCTTCTTATAGCTTCACATCTCAAACGTAACTGATCCAGCTTTATTCTTCATTTATTCATTTTAATTATTTTCATCATTTAAAAGCCTCAGAATGCACTTTCAGATACTGAAAAACAATTTTTATTAAACTGGATTTCCGAAAAAATAGAACTGCAAGTAAGTTATTTTATATTTAATTGTTGATTCAAGTAATGAATTATATTTGTAGTTTCAGGTCAAACCGCTATTTATGCCAGATGTTATTACATCAACGTCATGCTTTTGGTTAGTAATAGGAAGGCGTGAATAAAACAATAGCTGCAGTTGATATCTGCAGTTTGCCTAACCACATATGCATGCTAAAGCTAACATCACCATTATACATAGTGGTACAAGGTTTTGTTTAACATTAGTCCAACATGTCATGTGGAGTTGGCATCCTAACTGCCAAAAATAGTGGTTTCCCCCAAAAACCAGACATTCAGTAAAACGGTATGTGGAAAAACATTAACAGAATTGACTGCAGGATTTTATATATATATATATATATATATATATATATATATATATATATATATATAATTTCTAAACCAATTACTTTTTTTTTTCTGTGAACCTGATTGGTTAAGCGTGTGAGATTTCAAACTGTATAATAACGGGGCAACACTGGCAAAATATTTGACTGTTTCACATTTGGATGTATTACTCTGCGCACTGACCGGTGTTCTAACAACATGTCATTCCTGTCCTCTGCGCAACTGCGCATGTACAATGTTGTTGGGACGTGGAACTGTCGATTTATGCGACGAGATGCACAATTCAACAGAACACTGGCTGCACGCACTGCTAGCTGCTAGCGCTGTTAGCTGAGAGCGAGAGAAAGTCGCATACCGCCGCCGCAGAAATGGGTGAATTTAAGATACATACGAAAGTATTGATGTGGATTCTGATACAGAATTACTGTTTCACATTTGATGGATTTGATGGATTTTCACATTTGATGGATTACTCCGTGCCCTGCCCACAGTTGGAGCGACGCTGCCTCTGCTCAACAGTAAGCCTCACCGACCAAACTACCCACAGAAAAATAAACCGTGCAAACAATGGAATTGAATTAGAAAGGGAATAACCCCCTTGTGTCTGATTTGTGGACGTTCATGATATTATAAGGTCGCAAATGGCTGTTTTACGGCTCCGCTAACGCATCACCGGTAAAGCTCGATTTGCGACCGAATAACCAGCATGAACGTCCGCAAATCATCAGACACAAGTGGGTTAGTCCTTTTATTTATTTATTTATATACACTCAACAAAAATATAAATGCAACACTTTTGGTTTTGCTCCCATTTTCTATGAGATGAACTCAAAGATCTAAAACTTTTTCCAGATACACAATATCACCATTTCCCTCAAATATTGTTCACAAACCAGTCTAAATCTGTGATAGTGAGCACTTCTCCTTTGCTGAGATAATCCATCCCACCTCACAGGTGTGCCATATCAAGATGCTGATTAGACACCATGATTAGTGCACAGGTGTGCCTTAGACTGCCCACAATAAAAGGCCACTCTGAAAGGTGCAGTTTTATCACACAGCACAATGCCACAGATGTCGCAAGATTTGAGGGAGCGTGCAATTGGCATGCTGACAGCAGGAATGTCAACCAGAGCTGTTGCTCATGTATGGAATGTTCATTTCTCTACCATAAGCCGTCTCCAAAGGCGTTTCAGAGAATTTGGCAGTACATCCAACCAGCCTCACAACCGCAGACCATGTGTAACCACATCAGCCCACATCCAGCATGTTCACCTCCAAGATCATCTGAGACCAGCCACTTGGACAGCTGCTGAAACAATCGGTTTGTATAACCAAAGAATTTCTGCACAAACTGTCAGAAACCATCTCAGGGAAGCTCATCTGCATGCTCGTCGTCCTTAGGTGTTCTCTTCACGGATGAATCCCGGTTCACACTGTCCAGGGCAGATGGCAGACAGCGTGTGTGGCGTCATGTGGGTGAGCGGTTTTCTGATGTCAATGTTGTGGATCGAGTGGCCCATGGTGGCGGTGGGGTTATGGTATGGGCAGGCGTCTGTTATGGACGAAGAACACAGGTGCATTTTATTGATGGCAATTTGAATGCACAGAGATACCGTGACGAGATCCTGAGGCCCATTGTTGTGCCATACATCCAAGAACATCACCTCATGTTGAAGCAGGATAATGCACGGCCCCATGTTGCAAGGATCTGTACACAATTCTTGGAAGCTGAAAATGTCCCAGTTCTTGCATGGCTGGCATACTCACCGGACATGTCACCCATTGAGCATGTTTGGGATGCTCTGGACCGGCGTATACGACAGCGTGTACCAGTTCCTGCCAATATCCAGCAACTTCGCACAGCCATTGAAGAGGAGTGGACCAACATTCCACAGGCCACAATTGACAACCTGATCAACACTATGTGAAGGAGATGTGTTGCACTGCATGAGGCAGATGGTGGTCACACCAGATACTGACTAGTATCCCCCCCAATAAAACAAAACTGCACCTTTCAGAGTGACATTTTATTGTGGGCAGTCTAAGGCACACCTGTGCACTAATCACGGTGTCTAATCATCATCTTGATATGGCACACCTGTGAGGTGGGATGGATTATCTCAGCAAAGGAGAAGTGCTCACTATCACAGATTTAGACTGGTTTGTGAACAATATTTGAGGGAAATGGTGATATTGTGTATGTGGAAAAAGTTTTAGATCTTTGAGTTCATCTCATACAAAATGGGAGCAAAACCAAAAGTGTTGCATTTATATTTTTGTTTAGTGTATATATATATATATATATATATATATATATATATATATATATATATATCCTTCTCAAATTACATACATAAAGTCTTAGTTTCCTAATGTATAGTTCAAGAGTAATTTACTTTCTAACAGCTGATAGAAAAGTATTTAAAATCATCAGAAAATGAGTTGGCTTCAAGTTATGCTCTGAAGTAAATGGACTGCATTTATATAGCACTTTTCCATCTCCATCAGATGCTGAAAGTGCTTTACAAATGATACCTCACATTCACCCCGATGTGTGGGTGCTGCCATACAAGGCGCCCACTACACAACGGGAGCAAATAGGGGATTAAAGACCTTGCCCAAGGGCCCTTAGTGATTTTCCACTCAGGCTGGGATCTGAACCGAGGCTCTTCTGGTCTCAAGCTCAACGCCTTAACCACTAGACCTTCACCTGAAGTTCATGGTTATTTCCAATCAGACCGGGAGTGACATGTTTAGCCGCATGTTCTCCTTGAATTGCTGTCTGTCTGAGTGGTGTCCAAAAAATGAGGTGGGCTTCATAGATAATTGGCAAAGCTTCTGGGGAAAACCTGGTCTTGTTAGGAGAGACGGCATCCATCCCACTTTGGATGGAGCAGCTCTCATTTCTAGAAATCTGGCTAATTTTCTTAAATCCTCCAAACCGTGACTATCCAGGGTTGGGACCAGGAAGCAGAGTTGTAGTCTTACACACCTCTCTGCAGCTTCTCTCCCCCTGCCATCCCCTCATTACCCCATCCCCGTAGAGACGGTGCCTGCTCCCAGACTACCAATAACCAGCAAAAATCTATTTAAGCATAAAAATTCAAAAAGAAAAAATAATATAGCACCTTCAACTGCACCACAGACTAAAACAGTTAAATGTGGTCTATTAAACATTAGGTCTCTCTCTTCTAAGTCCCTGTTGGTAAATGATATAATAATTGATCAACATATTGATTTATTCTGCCTAACAGAAACCTGGTTACAGCAGGATGAATATGTTAGTTTAAATGAGTCAACACCCCCGAGTCACACTAACTGTCAGAATGCTCGTAGCACGGGCCGGGGCGGTGGATTAGCAGCAATCTTCCATTCCAGCTTATTAATTAATCAAAAACCCAGACAGAGCTTTAATTCATTTGAAAGCTTGTCTCTTAGTCTTGTCCATCCAAATTGGAAGTCCCAAAAACCAGTTTTATTTGTTATTATCTATCGTCCACCTGGTCGTTACTGTGAGTTTCTCTGTGAATTTTCAGACCTTTTGTCTGACTTAGTGCTTAGCTCAGATAAGATAATTATAGTGGGCGATTTTAACATCCACACAGATGCTGAGAATGACAGCCTCAACACTGCATTTAATCTATTATTAGACTCTATTGGCTTTGCTCAAAAAGTAAATGAGTCCACCCACCACTTTAATCATATCTTAGATCTTGTTCTGACTTATGGTATGGAAATAGAAGACTTAACAGTATTCCCTGAAAACTCCCTTCTGTCTGATCATTTTTTAATAACATTTACATTTACTCTGATGGACTACCCAGCAGTAGGGAATAAGTTTCATTACACTAGAAGTCTTTCAGAAAGCGCTGTAACTAGGTTTAAGGATATGATTCCTTCTTTATGTTCTCTAATGCCATATAACAACACAGTGCAGAGTAGCTACCTAAACTCTGTAAGGGAGATAGAGTATCTCGTCAATAGTTTTACATCCTCATTGAAGACAACTTTGGATGCTGTAGCTCCTCTGAAAAAGAGAGCTTTAAATCAGAAGTGTCTGACTCCATGGTATAACTCTCAAACTCGTAGCTTAAAGCAGATAACCCGTAAGTTGGAGAGGAAATGGCGTCTCACTAATTTAGAAGATCTTCACTTAGCCTGGAAAAAGAGTCTGTTGCTCTATAAAAAAGCCCTCCGTAAAGCTAGGACATCTTTCTACTCATCACTAATTGAAGAAAATAAGAACAACCCCAGGTTTCTTTTCAGCACTGTAGCCAGGCTGACAAGGAGTCAGAGCTCTATTGAGCTGAGTATTCCATTATCTTTAACTAGTAATGAGTTCATGACTTTCTTTGCTAACAAAATTTTAACTATTAGAGAAAAAATTACTCATAACCATCCCAAAGACGTATCGTTATCTTTGGCTGCTTTCAGTGATGCCGGTATTTGGTTAGACTCTTTCTCTCCGATTGTTCTGTCTGAGTTATTTTCATTAGTTACTTCATCCAAACCATCAACATGTTTATTAGACCCCATTCCTACCAGGCTGCTCAAGGAAGCCCTACCATTATTTAATGCTTCGATCTTAAATATGATCAATCTATCTTTGTTAGTTGGCTATGTACCACAGGCTTTTAAGGTGGCAGTAATTAAACCATTACTTAAAAAGCCATCACTTGACCCAGCTATCTTAGCTAATTATAGGCCAATCTCCAACCTTCCTTTTCTCTCAAAAATTCTTGAAAGGGTAGTTGTAAAACAGCTAACTGATCATCTGCAGAGGAATGGTCTATTTGAAGAGTTTCAGTCAGGTTTTAGAATTCATCATAGTACAGAAACAGCATTAGTGAAGGTTACAAATGGTCTTCTTATGGCCTCGGACAGTGGACTCATCTCTGTGCTTGTTCTGTTAGACCTCAGTGCTGCTTTTGATACTGTTGACCATAAAATTTTATTACAGAGATTAGAGCATGCCATAGGTATTAAAGGCACTGCGCTGCGGTGGTTTGAATCATATTTGTCTAATAGATTACAATTTGTTCATGTAAATGGGGAATCTTCTTCACAGACTAAAGTTAATTATGGAGTTCCACAAGGTTCTGTGCTAGGACCAATTTTATTCACTTTATATATGCTTCCCTTAGGCAGTATTATTAGACGGTATTGCTTAAATTTTCATTGTTACGCAGATGATACCCAGCTTTATCTATCCATGAAGCCAGAGGACACACACCAATTAGCTAAACTGCAGGATTGTCTTACAGACATAAAGACATGGATGACCTCTAATTTCCTGCTTTTAAACTCAGATAAAACTGAAGTTATTGTACTTGGCCCCACAAATCTTAGAAACATGGTGTCTAACCAGATCCTTACTCTGGATGGCATTACCCTGACCTCTAGTAATACTGTGAGAAATCTTGGAGTCATTTTTGATCAGGATATGTCATTCAAAGCGCATATTAAACAAATATGTAGGACTGCTTTTTTGCATTTACGCAATATCTCTAAAATCAGAAAGGTCTTGTCTCAGAGTGATGCTGAAAAACTAATTCATGCATTTATTTCCTCTAGGCTGGACTATTGTAATTCATTATTATCAGGTTGTCCTAAAAGTTCCCTAAAAAGCCTTCAGTTAATTCAAAATGCTGCAGCTAGAGTGCTGACAGGGACTAGAAGGAGAGAGCATATCTCACCCATATTGGCCTCTCTTCATTGGCTTCCTGTTAATTCTAGAATAGAATTTAAAATTCTTCTTCTTACTTATAAGGTTTTGAATAATCAGGTCCCATCTTATCTTAGGGACCTCGTAGTACCATATCACCCCAATAGAGCGCTTCGCTCTCAGACTGCAGGCTTACTTGTAGTTCCTAGGGTTTGTAAGAGTAGAATGGGAGGCAGAGCCTTCAGCTTTCAGGCTCCTCTCCTGTGGAACCAGCTCCCAATTCAGATCAGGGAGACAGACACCCTCTCTACTTTTAAGATTAGGCTTAAAACTTTCCTTTTTGCTAAAGCTTATAGTTAGGGCTGGATCAGGTGACCCTGAACCATCCCTTAGTTATGCTGCTATAGACGTAGACTGCTGGGGGGTTCCCATGATGCACTGTTTCTTTCTCTTTTTGCTCTGTATGCACCACTCTGCATTTAATCATTAGTGATCGATCTCTGCTCCCCTCCACAGCATGTCTTTTTCCTGGTTCTCTCCCTCAGCCCCAACCAGTCCCAGCAGAAGACTGCCCCTCCCTGAGCCTGGTTCTGCTGGAGGTTTCTTCCTGTTAAAAGGGAGTTTTTCCTTCCCACTGTAGCCAAGTGCTTGCTCACAGGGGGTCGTTTTGACCGTTGGGGTTTTACATCATTATTGTATGGCCTTGCCTTACAATATAAAGCGCCTTGGGGCAACTGTTTGTTGTGATTTGGCGCTATATAAAAAAAAAAATTGATTGATTGATTGATTGATTTCAGGAGTGCAACAAGCCAGTCAAATATGCATAGTCTAACAGCAGGAAAATGTGCAGTTATTGACAAAAATAAAATATAATGTTGCATCACTGTTGATGCTATTGGCACAAAATTGGCATCACGGTTTTGTGTGAACACTGATTTCAGTAAAAAGTCACACTTTTTCTGACAAATTGCGCATCGTCAGAAAAACAGTTACAAAAAAGCAAGGGTGGTGTGGTGGGGTGACACTGTAAAGCTGTAATTTGATGAAATTATTGCCAAAACCACAGGAACGTGTAGCACTTGTTATTGTTCAAACACTTTTCAGCACTTTCCAGGTATTTCCATGTTTCTTCACCAGTGTTTCCACGTGAATGTTATTTCTGATTCCACCCTTTGAAGCAGTTTCCAATGATCACAGCACTTAGTAACACTTTGCATGATATGCGGTACGCCAAAATCAAAGTAGTTCTGATTTAAACATTTAAACAGCATCCAAAAACGAGAATCCGCAAAACAAATGTTAGTCAGGTCCATCCGTATTTGGACACGGATACAGTTTTTGTAATTTCGCCTCTATACACCAAACCAGTGGCGTTTAACTGAAATGACAAAGTGTAGACTTTCAAATTTAATTTAATGGGTATAACAAAAATTATCATATACCTATAAATGATACGCCAATATGATCGGATAAAACACTAAAGAATAAATAGCAATACACCCTTTTCACAGACGGGTAATATTTTTCATACCACCGGAGTAATCAGCCAATCCGTACAGCGGCGCGACGTCACGACGAAGAGGCGCGGTCAGAGGAACTGTGAAATACTGGTGAGTCACTATTAATAATTTCTTACATGTCCAACCTCGTAGGTTGATTGTTAAAATAAAATTTGTTAGTTTGAAAAGCCATCATAATTATTTACAGGAAAACGTTCTATTTTTTTCTACTATTTGAACTTTGAGAGAACACAAGAGAGAAAAGTGAGAAAATGTTAATGCCTGTTTGAGAAAAGTGTATAAAGTGTGTAGTGAGGGATTTTACAGCCTTAAAACATCTATAATAATGTAAAAAATAACGCTGACTACTTTGCAGATTTCACCTATCGCGGGTTATTTTTAGAACGTAACTCCCGCGGTAAATGAGGGACCACTGTATATGATAAAATCGTTATCAAGTTGTTCGCCAATGAATATGGCTTTTTACACCCTTCAGAAAACCATACAACATTTATCATTTATAGGTATGTGATAAAATCGTTATCAAGTTGTTTTATTCATATCACCATATTCATTGATAATATTGCGTGACATATTTAGGAATTCTAGCCATTTTTATACACAGTCCCTCCATTTTCAAAGGCCAAAAGTAAATGGACAAACTAATTTTAATACTTATTGTTGATACAAATGATCACTTTTACAGCCATTTTTCTGTTTACAAGACAAGTAGATATCAAAATGAATGAATGTATGTATCTACAGTGCATCCAGAAAGTATTCACAGCGCTTCAATTTTCCACATTTTGCTGCTGGAGCTTGAGAAGTTGTGCAAAGAGGAATGGGCAAAACTGCTCAAAGATGGGGGCGCCAAGCTTGTGGCATCAAATTCAAGAACACTTGAGACTCTATATGCTGTCAAAGGTGCATCAACAAACTATTGATCAAAGTGAATGCTTTATGTACATGTGATTTCTTAGTTTTTTTTTAATTTTTAATACATTTGAAAAGAAAAATCTCATGCACACCTTTTTCACAACAGAACTTTGGGGAAAAAATGAATTTCATCCATTTTGGAATCAGGCTATAACATAAAACAATATGGAAAAAGTGCAGCGCTGTGAATACTTTCTGAATACAATACAAACAGCATGGTACTGCATGGTAAATCTGACTAGAGTGGGCTGCAGACAATGAAATAGAGTAGTGAGTGACGACCCAAAGACCCCCAGACAACTCTGAAGATGTTTTAGCCTTCTGTTGCTGTGAGTGGAGAAACTGTGCATAGTGCCACTTTTGTATGATACAGCATAAGTGACAGCTTCATGGTGGAGTAGTACATAAGGATTTTCATACAAGAAAACTGAAACAGATCACTTCTAGGCTCAAGTCTCCCAGGTGCCTTCTGACAAATAGCAGTTGTGACCTCATGTCTTCCTTTTGAGAAAATTCTTCAAGATGCTGCTACACCATGAAGGTGCGTGACTGAATATGCCACAAAGAAAGTTTAAACTATACAGAATTTCTTCAATCACAGCCATATAAACCTTTAACTCCTTCAGAATTGTCTGAATGTCTTGATGGTTCCCCTCACCAGAGCCAATCTTTTTTGGAGAATGGAGTACCCTGGTCAGATTTGTCATACAGTACCTTACTATTTATTTATTAATCATTGATGTAAATGAAGTCCAAGACATATTCAATGACTTGGAAATCTACATGTATCCATCCCCTGAATTTTTTGACAAAAACTAGCAGTTAAAGTTTTCATTTGTATTGAAGATATTCCTCATGTTTAGTTTGCCCAATTACTGATGGGATCTGAAACTGGAGGCACTACGTACTGTTTCCAAATGTATGTGTTCCTAAATGTTTGAAATTAAAACGAAAAGTCTGTTGTGGTGGTGTACTGAAGCAAATATCAAAAATTGTCTCTGTCAACCTTTGTAACACAATGAAAAACTTAATATTTCGACAAAAATTTGGAACGTGATCTCAAACTCAGGAGCAGCGTTAATTTCAGCACAGTGTGAGTTGAACTCACAGTGAGACTTTTGCTGTGATATGAGGCTGTTTTCAGTTCCTCAGATGGCAATTTCATAGAACCATTTTTACAAACTGCATTATTAATATTCAATATGTTCTGTGAATAATGAGAACTGTCCTATTTTTTTATTATTATTTCTGCACAAAATTACGCCTCCAATTGACAGTGATTGATTGATTGAACCTATTTAGTAAAATAATGCACAAAATACATACGTAACTGCCCATTAAAATACATGAATAGCACAAGAAAGCAAAAAACGCTCATTTCAGTTGTGGTCTGACAAAAGTTAAAAAATACAAGACAACACAACAAAGGCAGTACCAAATCAATAATTATGACAAATTATATAAAATAAACACAAAGTAATATGTAACATAAGGTATCAATAATACTAATATCTAAGGTAAATAACAATGATACTAAAAATATTGATAAAATAAATACGAGGGCTGTCAATAAAGTATTGGTCCTTTTTATTTTTTTCAAAAACTATATGGATTCCATTCATATGTTTTTACGTCAGACATGCTTGAATTTTAATGGCTGATGGGAGATTTTGAGGTGATACTGTCGCTTTAAGGACTTCCCATGCAGTGGGACGTCGCGCAGCGCTCCGAGGCGCCGTCGTCAGCCTGTTTCAAGCTGAAAACCTCCACATTTCAGGCTCTATTGATCCAGGACGTCGTGAGAGAACAGAGAAGTTTCAGAAGAAGTCGGTTTCAGCATTTTATCCGGATATTCCACTGTTAAAGGAGATTTTTTTAATGAAAGACGTGCGGACGGGTCCGCGCGTCGGGACGCAGCCGGCGCGGTGCGGCGGCACAGGAAAAACGCCTCCGTGTTGATAACCATTTGTAAAATCCAGACGGCTTTTGATGGCTTTCAGTGGAGTGAGTATCTGAGAAATTGTTTAACAGCTGGACATGTTCCAACTTGTCCTTAAGGCTTCCAACAGAGGTGTTTTTCCTGTGGCGGAGCGTCGCGGCGGCTGCAAGCCGACGCTGCAATCCGTCCGCACGTCTTTCATTAAAAAAATCTCCTTTAACAGTGGAATATCCGGATAAAATGCTGAAACCGACTTCTTCTGAAACTTCTCTGTTCTCTCACGACGTCCTGGATCAATAGAGCCTGAAATGTGGAGGTTTTCAGCTTGAAACAGGCTGACAACGGCGCCTGGGAGTGCTGCGCGATGACCCACTGCGTGGGAAGTCCTTAAAGCGACAGTATCGCCTCAAAATCTCCCATCAGCCATTAAAATTTTCACCGAAAACCATCTTAATTTTTCGAACCGTGTCCACTTCGATGTGCCTCACAGGTTTAGAAAAATTTTGATCAAACAAAGCGCCAGTCTCTCAGCAACTTCTCAGACAAAGGAATTCCGACGAGGGGCTGGACGACTCCTCCCACAAGGAGAGCTCACAGGCGAATGACGTCACCGACAGGCATGGAAAAACTTACGCATGCGCACGAAGGTTCAAGCATGTCTGACGTAAAAACATATGAATGAAATCCATATAGTTTTTGGAAAAAAAATAAAAAGGACCTATACTTTATTGACAGACTTCGTAATACTAATTAACAATACTGTTACCTAAATAACAAAAATAACAGAAGTGTTAACAAAACAAAGAAAAAAATAGTAAAACAATAAAAATGAAGATAACGCACTAAAATAGAATAAAAGGATTACGTGACTGTTGATGAAACTGATCATTTAAAAGACATTTCACCCCCTTTTTAGAAGCATGTTTGGACTGGATATGACCGGGTAACTAACATTACATTGTTTTTTGTTTTTCTGAGGGGTCAGAAGTTGTGGACCAGGTTCTGCATACAGTCAGCAAGTCCAACAGTCTGGAGGAGCTCACACTGGAGAACGTCGGGCTCAAATCGTAGGTTTCCTCTCTCATGACGTCACCGTCAGACTCCCCGCCTGTTTAGCTCCTGTTGTCACCTCTTCACACCTTTCCAACTGTTCCACCTTTGTTTTCCTCCTCTCCAGCTTTTCTCCTCCTGCATGCTTTGTGTCACTTTTTAAATTTAGCTCCTCTCTTCTCACCCTCCCACTCTATTTGTCTTCCTCACAACTGATGCTATCATCGCAATCTCTTCCTCAAAGTTGCTCTCCCGTGCATCTCCTCTCCTGCATGTGAATACCGTCCCATCTGCCTGCAGTTATTTTTCTCCACACTGAGACGCTGATGAAAGTGTGGGTTTCACCTGGCAGGACTTTTTACCCCACGTGCACGGCCAGTATCATTAAGCAGAGCAGCTTATTTAGCTTTAATTAAGATAAATGGGCTTCCTTTAGCCGTGATGATTTACTGCAGCGAGATGAAGTAACCAAGTTTTTATAGTTTCCTGTATTAAATCACTTCCAATAAAGAGTGCAATTTGTATTATGTGCTCTCCACATGCACTGCACCAAAAGTTAAAAGAAAAAAAGCATAGCACTTCAGACGGATTGACCATTCAGTACCATGCTCTTCGTATTTCTTAATGATTGATGTAACTAGAGTTCAAGACATATTCATTGACTTGTAAATGTTTATGTGTCCATCTCCTGATTTGTCAAGCAAGAACTGGATGTCAAAGCAGTGATTTATATATATATATATATATATATATATATATATATATATAAAAAAATACCCTTAATTGGTTTGGCCAATTATGTATGGGCCCATAACATGGAGGCCCTGTGTATATACAAATGGCTGAATGTCTACACAACAAGCACATCTTTGTTGTTTCATTTTAGTTCCTTTGTAGCAGTGTACAGAGGCAACATTACAAAAATTGTCAGTGTCTAAATACATATTTACCTAAGTGTAAATGATACTCAAATAAACAGCAGGGTTTTCACTTCCATTATGACGCTTTGTCTCATCTACCCTGTTTTGACTGAGGTTGGCAATCTGGCTCAAGCCCAATTTAGGCCAAATGAGCTGGATAGGTTTTTATCTGAATCTGAATGGCGTTAGTTGGATTTAATATGGATTATTGTATATCCAAACAACTTAACACTGGGAGGCATTCGCCAAGGTCTGAACGTAAATGTGGCTAGAACAGGGGTGGGCAATCATGTGACATGAAGGGCCAAGACACTGCAGGTTTCCCTTTCTACCAGTCATCTCAGCAAGTGATTTCATTGATGAGCAGGTGTTTATGTTCAGGGGAGAAGCTCATCAGCAACTCACCTGCTGAGGTGACTGGTTGGATGGAAAACCTGCACTGTCTTTGCCCTTGTTGCCCACCCCTAGGCTAGAATAAGGCTAGCTTGTGGATCACGACATCAAACCTCCTTGCCATGCCCGTGTGTGGGCACACCCACACTCTTACGTCCAGATCCGCACACTCTCACGTCCAGACACCCACACTCCTGCACTATCATGTCCATTCTTACAGCTTGAGCTGGATTGAGTTTGGACGTGTGTGTACAATGAGCGGATTTGCCTATCCCAGTCTGAATGTGGCCATCGTCTAAGATGAATTGGTGGTGTGCTCAAATGCCATATTGTCTGAGTTTCACTGCGGGTGCAGTCTTGCAGCTCCAACACGAGTGTGCACACAAAGAAATGAGGTGAAGTTAAGATAATAGATGTTTGCTTCAATTAATGCACAAGTCAGTGTTTTGAAGACTAAATCCTAACAGCCTTATTTCCAATCCATAATCCACATCTCCATTGTTTGAACTTTTGGGTATAACATAAGGGTCCCTTCCCACATAACGCGATTGAAGCCGAGTAGCGCACGAAGGAGGAATTGTATGCCATTTGTGAAAAATCGGAGCCACCTCAAACACCACATACACCTGTCACCACAACCATTCGTGCACATCAGCGAATGCTCATTCGATCCCCCACTCGGCAGGTGTCGGCCAAATTCCAGGTGTCATGCATGAACATCTAACACAGCTCACTGGACACTTAGAAAAGGCGGGGCTATTTGCCCTCCTGGTATGAATAGACAGCAGCTGACCACATTTGAGCTGTCTGTGAAAATTGTCAAAGAGCCCCATAGTGCAGCAGATAACCAAAACAATCGTTCAGTTTATGATAAAAGCATGAAATTTGGTACACATATAGCCAAAGGCATACTGAAAAGATTTGGATATGGAGGCATTATGAATTTTCAACATGGCGCCCATGGCAGCCATTTTTCAAAATGGCCACCAGCAACGCCTGTTTTCTTATGCGTGACGGACATAATATGATATTTTAGACATATTTACCATATACTATACTTGGTAAATGTCTATAGGATAATTGAAAAGTTGTCATTTCATATTCAAGATGGCCGCCATTTCCCAAGATGGCAGCCGTCACTTGTATGACGGTCTGATATGTATGATCTCGGTGTCAAATCAGTCATCGTTTATGATGCAGAATTCAAATTCTGAACTTAAAATTGGCCAGAAGCATCCTTCTACCTCACAACTGAACATCAAAATGGAAGCCATATGGCCCACAATAAAATGTATAATTGCATGTAAATAGAACTATTATACATTTTATTGGAATTAAAATGTTGAACAATAAAGTAAAAATCCCCATATCTGCACAAACTGAACCATTCAATGAATGGAAATGTAATAGAGTGGATGTCAAAGCACAGCCAGGGCACACTGGCGACACCACTGCTGTGAAACTCAGCATGGGGTTCAGTGCCAGCTAAATACACTCCTCTAGTCTTAATAATGCCATATTTTCTGTAATGTGCTGGTTGTGGTGATAGTTTAGTGGTAGTGTAGTTTACTTTCCTAAATGCTATGTAATGTTAGCACCACATCTACTTAATAGTTTATTAATTTAGATGTAGTTACATAGCCACACCTGAATGGACAGGATGTGCCAGCGCGGGAGAGCCGAGCCAAGGGTAATGGGGCTTTATATGACTTTCATATTGTTACCTGGATGGTGTACAGATCGCACAGGAATGAAATGGCATTGGATGAACGATCGGGCTAGGTGTAGGGCAATTTTCTTGTCCGAACCTAGTTGTATCCCATACACAAATGTGTTACTGTTGTCCCTGGTAGTAAACGGTGGTAAAAGGATAAACCCTCAGCCTTTACTGCAAACATATTTTTTTTTTGTTGTTGAGAAAATGTCAACGAAATTACAACTTGTGAATTTTGATGGTCAAGGACCATCAACTTCTTGCGCAGCCAAGACAGACTGGAAGCTCTGTATTATTTGACAAGAGCACACAACAGAGGCATTGAGATGTCCTTTGCAGTCTAAGTGAGAAGACAAGGGGAGTGGATATACTTCACTTGCAGAGTATTTAATCCAGTTCAATGAACTTGGCCAGCTCCCTTCAACATTTCCTATTGGAAGACTGGATGAGGGTCATGGTATTGAAGCAGCCATGGTTGTGAACAAAGCTCAATATCATCATACATGCAGGCTGAAGTACAATGAAACCATGTTGAAAAGGGCAAAAAAGCGAGCATGCAGTAAAAGTCCTGATCAACAGTCAGAATCTAAACTCAGAAGATCCCAACCAAGTCGGAATCCTGAAATGAGACAGGACATCTGTTTCTTCTGCAGACAGCCTGCTGGCAATGAAGGCCTTCACGAGGCTGCAACATTTCAAGTAGGCAATCGGGTGCGTGCTGCTGCAACCCTGCTTCAAGACACAGAATTCTTGGACGACTTAGTGCTGGCGACATGGTGGCAACTGAAGCTAAGTATCACTCCAGATGCCTAGCAGGTCTCTATAATCGTGCCAGAAAGGTTAACCTGGAAGGTCTTGAAGGTAATAGCAAGGGACATGCCTTCACTTTGCAAATGGGGTTGGTCAAAGACATCTGAGGGAGACTATGAACCCTTCCGGAACTACCAGATGCAGGCCAGTCCAGTTATGAACTTGTCTCTTGCAAATGTAAGAAGGGTCATGTTGGGCATTGCACGTGCAAAAAAGCTCAGTTACAATGCACTGCCCTCTGCTTCTGTGAAGGCGAGTGTGAATAGTCTTCCTTGTGATAGACCCTAGATTTGGCCTCACTTAATATATGTCTTGTGAGATAGAACAAAGCTTCTCAGAAATTCTACATTTGCTAATTCAAATTATGCATCACAAAAAATGTATAATTTGACACAGAGTTTATCCGTATGTAACCAGTCTGGAAACAATGGCGACCATTTTGAATTTTTAAGGAAAATGTCTAATCCAAAAAAACACATTAGCAACCACTTATGGTAATTAATTAATTGAATTCTGTGTACAATGTCACATTATATCCATCACTCATAAGAAAGCTGTTGTTTCTGGCGGCCATTTTGACAAATAGCTGCCATGGGCGTCATGTTGAAAATTCATGATGCCTCTATTTCCAAATCTTTTCGATATGCCTTTGGCTATATGTGTACCAAATTTCATGCTTTTATCACAAACTGAACGATTCTTATACATATTGGAGTTAAGCTGCTGGACTACCATGATTGTGGCATAGCCAAGCAACACACGTGACATGCCAGAGTGTCGGCTCTCCCCTCAACACATGTGGCCTGCGTGTATATCGCATATAGCACATGTCGCACCCCCCCTGCAACACATGGAGTGCGTGTCTGTTGCCCCCCGCAACACATGTGGCATGCGTGTCTGTTGCGCTCCCCCCGCAACACATGTGCCATGCATGTCTGTTGTGCTCCCCCCGCAACACGTGGCGTGCGTGTCTTTTGTGCCCCCCCACAACACATGTGGCGTGCGAGGGCAGCACACTTGCATGAAATGCTGTTATGTATGTACAGACATGATCACATGGACACTGGCCAGCCAAGTCTGAGCACACAAAATGCGGCAAAGCGCAATCACAGACATTGGCAGATGCAGGACAAATGCATAATAATACATACATAGAATAAAATCACAGAATGAAGGTATAGAGAATGAGCTTTTTTCAGAGAGCTGCCAAGGTCCGCTGAAAGGTGGGCGTGTCCCTCTGTGATGTGCAGCTGTTCAGATATCTGTGCTCGCAAGTCATAGCTGGGGAACACCTGGACTGGCTTATAGGATACAACCTCACATAACTGTACTGTGAGACACGGACGTCAGCATGCTGTCCTCATGTGGAAATAAATTAACACATATTGCTTCAGCTGACCACGGCGTCAGCGCACCACAATGCCGCTGAATATCGTGCCATGCAGGAAATCACCCCACGGGATGTTCCCATGAGGTGCGTGACACTGTGCGATTTTCCCCACATTCTAATAAATAAAACATATATCACATTTGTAGCGGATCACTGAGAGCTGGACAGGCCATGCTGGCTGATGTGTTGACTATGTAAGAGCCTGGTTCTGCTTGAGGCAGTTTTGCTCCGTCAGCAGCTTCGTGCTGAAGCCAAAAGTGCCATGGCGTTGAAGTCTCACAGGACATGCTGGACTCCGAAAAATGATGCCCACCTCTTCCACCATTCGGAAGATTCAGACAGCTTTTGGTGGCTTTTCAGTTGTGTGACTATCCGAGAAATTGTGGAAGAGATGGGCATGTCCTGTGAGCCTTCAACACAAAGGCGCTTTTGCCATTTGTATGAATTTCGCTGCAGCTCTTTTCATGGCAAAATCTTCTGTCACAGTGGATTGTGCCGAAAAAGTGCTGATGTCCACCTCTTCCGCAATTTCTCGGATAGTCACACGACGGTCCCGCATCACCACAGCGTTCACTTGGAAATGATCTGGTCATTTCAGCATGTTGATGGCTGCCCGGAGTGTGGCTCGCTCTCCACCAATGTGCAGACGTCTTTAAACTGGTTGTACCACTCCTTAATCTGTGTGATGCCCATAGGATCGTCACCAAAAGCCGTCTGAATAATCCGAATGGTTCCCACCTGGCTGTCGCCAAGTTTCTGGCAAAATTTGATGCAGTTGCGCTGCTCCAGTTGTTCCGTCTTTTTCCTTGGAATGAAAAAACGCTGAGTGCTTGACACACACCTCACACAAAGGCTGCTTACCAGGAAATCACGCAATCGACAGACATGAAAAAATTCACGCATGTGCACGAAGGTTCAAGGTTGGCTGATGCAAGCACACGTGATTCAAATCCATCAGGTTTTTGAAAAAAAATAAAAAGGTCGTATACTTTTCTAACAGACCTCATAAACCATTATGTCAACTTTATTTGGAAACTGACTCAACAAAGAGTGGCAATGCAATTTGGCTAAAAACTCCTCTAAAATCTCTATATTGCATTTGTTATGATCATTTTAAAATGGTATAAAATCATTGGTATTTATTTATTTGTCTGTCTGTTAGCAGGATTACGTCAAAACTGTTCAACGGATTTTGACAAAACTTTCAGCACAGACAGATATTACGTCATGGAATACTCTGAAGGTGATCCGGATCCGGATTCTGGATCAAGATTTCACTTTATATAGGCTTTGAAGGATTATGTCAAAGCTATTTCATGGATTCTCACCAAATTTGCACCACAGATAGATATTAGGGCATGGAAGACTCCACTGAATGTTGGAGGTGATCTGGATTGGTGGACATCAAAAATCTGGGATTGCTCTTGTTGAGAGTATTTTAATACATCTTTCCACATTATGATTCCAGTATCTATGTACATATTCATAAGAATTCACCAGTCAGTGCTCTTTGAAAGGATGTACTTCCATTATCATTGAAATAAGTCTTAAAATACTATTTATATATTATATATTATATTTATATCATCTCACAAAGAAAAGGGAACCATGTCAGGCCTGACACTTAAAAAGAAGTGATTTTTAAAGTATTGACTATAATTCCTGTTCTGTAACTTATGTCTGTAGGATGACCCAAGCAGAGGGTCACCCCTTTGAGTCTGGTCTGCTTGAGGTTTCTTCCTCAGGGGGAATTTTTCCTTACCACTGTTGCTGTGGGGGTGGTAAGGTTAGACCTTACTTGTGTGAAGCACCTTGAAGCAACCTTGTTGTAATTTGGCGCTATATAAATGAAAATTGAAATTGAAATTATTCTTATTCAGTAATATTGCATGTCACGCTCATAAACATTTCTATATATATTCAGAAAAGTGGTAATTCATAAAACATACCTGCTTCATCAAATTATACTGATTTCTTCCAACAACATCAGTGTTCCATTCCAATTCTATTACTCGTTCACAGTTACAGAAAATCTGATGAATTCTGGTGCTTTGAGTGCTGTAGATTTATTTTTAGTCATGCATTGAGTCTCGCTTCTGTTTAAGTTGTTTTTGTTGTTATTGTTTTATGGCTGATATATTTGCAAACCAGACTGTGGTCTCATGTTTCAAATACTACACAGAATTGTCTTCATTTTTATGATTGAAACCCAGCATCAAACAAAACACTGACATTGATGGTGCAGCAGAGAAATTAATCAGAAATGGGCACTGAAAGTCACGTTGCACCTGTCTGCTCTGTGAAGTCAGACAGGTTCAGTCCAGCAGCTGTTGCTGCATCCACTATGTGAATGAACGAGTCTGTCCTGGATTTCAACCACCCGGGCAGACAACCAGACTATCTCAAATCTCTGAAAAGTTGTCCTCTGTGTTTCAGCTAAGTGAAATGAGCACATCTCCCTGGCCTTCACCAGTTGTTGGGGTCTTCAGCACTCATGCTCTGAAGTGTGTCCACAGGATTGTAGCTGACTTTTGCCAACACTAAAAGTCATACAAGTCATCTGACTCTGCCGAAGTATCTTCACTAGACTGTAAGGTCCCTATCTTGGCAATCCTTTGGGTGCAGACTGAAGCACATAAGCACAAGTGCATTTAGGTCATGTTCCACTCCACTTGGTATGTAAAAGGGGTGTAATCTGACTGCAACACTCAACACAAATATGAATGCACCAGTTTGTCTACATTTTCAAGAACACATTAGTCCTATGTAGGACATGAAGGTACTTGGCTGATCTCCAGATTCTTCAGATTCAAGTGTCCAAAGTCTATGACTTCCGCTGGATTGGATGCCAGTTTGGGCCAGGTTGTGGACTGAGACATTGTGGATTAAGTGTCTTGTCCAAGGTCAGAGATAGGGTGCATGAGCGAGATTCAAACACAGCTCTGCATGAGCAGGCCAGCCGCTTTTCCATTAAGCTACCTGATCATATATACAGTGGGGAAAATAAGTATTTGACCCCCTGTGAGTTTTGCAGGTTTTCCCACCTACAAAGAATGAAGAGGTCTGTAATTTTTAATCGTAGGTACACTTCAACTGTGAGAGACAGAATCTAAAAAAAAAAGAAAAAAAAAAATCCAGAAAATCACATTGTATTATTTTTAAATAATTAATTTGCATTTCATTGCATGAAATAAGTATTTGAACACCTACCAACCAGCAAGAATTCTGGCTCTCACAGACCTGTTAATTTTTCTTTAAGAAGGCCTCTTATTCTGCACTCTTTACCTGTATTAATTGCACCTGTTTGAACGTGTTACCTTGAC
This sequence comes from Thalassophryne amazonica, assembly GCF_902500255.1. NCBI lineage: Eukaryota > Metazoa > Chordata > Actinopteri > Batrachoidiformes > Batrachoididae > Thalassophryne > Thalassophryne amazonica. The sequence goes on from NC_047114.1 coordinate 48,428,375, forward strand.
AACTGTTCACACACTCAATCAATCACACTCCAACCTGTCCACCATAGCCAAGACCAAAGAGCTGTCTAAGGACACCAGGGACAAAACTGTAGACCTGCATAAGGCTGGGATGGACTACAGGACAACAGGCAAGCAGCTTGGTAGAAGACAACAACTGCTATGATTATTTATTAGAAAGTGGAAGAAACACAAGATGACTGTCAGTCTCCCTCAGTCTGGGATTCCATGTAAGATCTCACTTTGTGGGGTAAGGATGATTCTGAGAAAGCTCAGAACTACACAGGAGGACCTGGTCAATGACCTGAAGAGAGCTGGGACCACAGTCACAAAGATTACATTAGTAACACATGATGCTGTCATGGTTTCAAATCCTGCAGTGCCGCAAGGTCCCCCTGCTCAAGCCAGCACATGTCCCGGCCTGTTTGAAGTTCACCAGTGACTATCTGGATGATCCAGAGGAGGCATGGGAGAAGGTCATGTGGTCAGATGAGACCAGAATAGAGCTTTTTGGAATCAACTCCACTTACCATGTTTAGAGGATGAGAACAACCCCAAGAAAACCATCCCAACCGTAAAGCATGGGGGTGGAAACATCATACTCTGGGGGTGCTCTTCTGCAAAGGGGACAGGACGACAGCACCGTATTGAAGGGAGAATGGATGGGGTCATGTATTGTGAGATTTTGGCAAACAACCTCCTTCCCTCAGTAAGAGCATTGAAGATGGGTCATGACTGGGTTTTCTAGCATGACAATGACCCCAAACACACAGCCAGGACAACTAAGGAGTGGCTCTGTAAGAAGCATTTCAAGGTCCTGGAGTGGCCTGGCCAGTCTCCAGACCTGAACTCAATAGAAAATCTTTGGAGGGAGCTGAAACTCCAAACCTGAAAGATTTGGAGGAGATCTGTATGGAGGAGTGGACCAAAATCCCTGCTGCAGTGTGTGCAAACCTGGTGAAAAACTACAGGAAACATCTGACCTCTGTAATCGCAAACAAAGGCTACTGTACCAAATATTAACATTGATTTTCACAGGTGTTCAAATACTTATTTGCAGCAGTAACATACAAATAAATAATACTTATTTTCCTCACTGTGTATATATATATATATATATATATATATATACATACACACACAGACACTTTAGAAAATATTTAAAAAATGGTGCTCATCCTTCAACTTGGTGTGTGTGTGTGTACTGTTTTCAGAGATTTCCCACAGAAGATGGCGTCGGCGCTGTCGGAGAACCCAGGCTCTGTGATTCACTCCCTCAGTCTGGCTCACAACACACTCGACAATCAAGGTACGGCCCGGCTCTCCCTCCTGTTGCTGTGTCTCTGAGCCTGTGTTTCGTTTTTCTCTTGCTTTGACTTCACAGCTTCTTTTGTTTGTTCTGAAACACTTAAATCAATCCCAGCCCTCGCAGTTCCTTTATTTTCTGGCTGTTTTGCTCTCTGATCGATCTTTCGTGATAGTCCTTTTGTTTTTTTGTTAGTTTTTTGTTTTTGTTTTTTAAACAAAGATTAAACAAAGCTTGTATTTGTCGGTCTGACACCTTGCCGCACGACACTAATAAACTTAATTAAAGTGGCTATATTGAAGTGTTATGGGTGTTTCTGTCTTTTTTTTTTTTTTTTATCTCAAATTATTGACTTTTTAAAAGTTAAACAAATAAACACATTAACAACAAATATATAAAAAAGGAGCGAAAAATAATGAAATGTATGTATGGGCTGATGCTCCATTATCTTAAATCTGATCTCAGTGGGTTAACAAACTCAATCCATTCTTTCAAATGTTCCATCGCTTAGACACATTGATAGTCGAGTGAAATAGAGAAGGATTTTAAAACAAGAAAACCATAAAATCAAGGCTTGAGCCTCCCATGGACCTTCTGACAAATTATATGGGAAATGCAATTTCTCACAGGCCACAGAAACCTACAACTCCTTCAGTGTTTCAAGGCATTTCATGAACTGTATTGGCTTTACCTAAAGGGAAAGTACAATCTGGCCTTTTTAAAGCCAAAAAAATTAAATCTCTTCTCCTTTTGTGATTCATCATCTCTTTAATTCCTCCCAAAGAAGATATTATTTCATTCACTGTTTTGGTTGCCTTGTTAGATTGTAGGATTATACATAAACCAGTGAAAAAAAATGTGGTCAAGGTTCTATTAGAATCTCTAAACCTACAATGTAAAAAAATTTGACCAATGGTTACTTAAAAAAATGTGGCAACAAAGTGACACATAATATAACTGAATAGATTTTTTTTTAAGTTGTACAATTTTGATTAAAAAGTATTGAATACATTAAAGTTAAACAAAAAAGGATTTGTTGATAAAAGCAACAGTTAAATGTGTTGGATTTAGTTATAGCAAGTCAAATGATAAGTTATATTGCTAAAAAATATTTATTAAAAAACTTACTTCTTGACACAACTCCACATTACATGGAGAAATATAGCAGGGGTGGGGTTTGAGCCGGGGACCTTTGGAAATGAAACCAAGTGCACTAAGCACTTAGCCACCACCCCTACCCAACTCATATTCTAGCACATTGTTGCTTAATTCAATACATTTACACTACCCAATATCCTGACCAAACTTAAGTTACTTAAGTTTGGTCAGGATATTTGGTATGGCAACAAAGTGACTGTCAGTATTATACAAATAATGATTGTTTATGAGTTCAATGGTATGAATATTTCATGAGGTGAAAGCTGGAACATACCATTCAACGAGGCGAAGAATGTAAAAACATTCATTATTTGTTTTATATAACGGCTAAAATAGATCCTTGTCATTTGATATTTTATTAATTTATAAACAACAGAAAAGGGATTTACATTTTGCTGTTCCATTGCTGCTAAAGTCCACCTTGTGACATGTAGTCCAGTGATGTTATGCACTGACTTCGGAAAAAAAAAGACTTTGTGTAATTCCTCAGTCCAGCCAAAGTTCATGTCAGCGTTTCATGTGAACAGGTCTTCATGCATCCAGATGGCTTGCAGCGGAGTGGATTTTGTGTGTGTGTGTGTGTGTTACAAGAATTAGCAGCATCAGTTAGCTCAATCAAATCATCGTGTCGTTGTTCCCCATGTGCACACACACGCAACCGGGTCGGTCGACTGTGTACATCCTCAGTGCAGTGAAAAAAAGAATCACGTCAGAAATGAGTCTAGCTTTTCTTCTTTCTTCCTGCTAACAGCCTCAAGACAGCACAGTGGATTTGTTTTGTGTGTGTGTGTGTGTGTGTGTGTGTGTGTGTGTGTGTGTGTGTGTGTGTGTGTGTGTGTGTGTCTTACAAGAATTCGCAGCGTCAGTTAGCTCAATCAAATTATGTCTTGGTAGAGTCGTTGTCCCCTGTGCACACACAACCTGGTTGGCACTTGTGCATGCGTGTACTACCAAAAAAAAGACTGTGTACGTCCTCAGTGCAGCGAAAAAAAAATCACATCAGAAATGAGTCCAGCTTCTCATTCTGGTTTCCTGCCAACAGCCTCCAGACAGCCTAGTAGATTTGTTTTGTGTGTGCGTGCATGTGCGTGTTGTGTAGGCGCACAAGAATGCGTACGCGATCATGCGTGCGCAAGCATGTGTGCGTGCAAGGACGTGTGCGTGTGTGTGCAGAGTGCAACGGCATCAAATGTATGGAACCAAACTGCACTCTAAATGCAATGCAACACAAATGGGATGAATTAATTCATGTCATGTGACATATGAAGCACCAATCAAATGACAAGGATCCACTCAGCCATTATATAATATTGAATAGATTTAAAGTCCTGTTATACTAATTAAAACTTAAAATTGAATTTAACATTTTTTTTAGGTGCAGATGAATAAGAACAGCAGTGTGAATATGTTGAATTAAGCAACAATGTGCTAGAATACTGCGGAAAGTTGCTGGTTCAAACCACACCCTTGCCACTTTTCTCCATGTAATGTGGAGTTGTTTCCGGAAGGGCATCTGGTGTAAATCCTTGCTTTCCTTGTGAAGTTGACTAGGATTTACTAAATACTTTTTGGTGATATAACTCATCATTTGATGTGCTATTACTAAATCCAACAAATTTCAACTGTTACTTTAATTAGCATGTATTTATTTATTTGTTGTTTTTCGTTTAGTTAATGTATTCAAAACTTATCAACCAAAATTGTAGAATTTAAAGTATATTCAATTATATTACCTGTCTCTTTTATGTGACAATTTTTTAAAGTAACCATTGGTCAAATTTTTTTACAGTGTGTGATGGATCAAGGCTTGGGCCTGGGAAACCTTTGAAGATGGGAAGCTTCTGAAGATTTTTTTTAAATTGCTACCAAGCACATGATAATACTTGTAATTTAATATTTATAATTATAATTAATTGTAAACTGGTTAGTTCTGACCTGAAATTTATTAAAGTGTGGGTTAACCTCGAAAACCTGGCATATTCGGTGTGCAGGTGTAACTAAATCTACTTAAACCCTACATACCGGCCCGGGCTCTGCATTCTCAGGGTGCAGGACTACTTTGTGTCCCTAGGGTGAATAAAAGTCTGTGGGTCACAGAGCTTTCTCTTATCGTGCCCCTGTTCTGTGGAATGATCTCCCTGCGTCAATAAAACAGTCAGATTCTGTAAAGACTTTCAAGTCCAGACTTAAGGCACACTTATTTTCCCTTTCATATGGCTAGCATACTGGCATAGTATGGTACTATACTTTCTACCCTTTTAAATTCATTTTATTAGTAAATAGAGTGGGCCGCTGCCTCAACTTTATCTAAATTCTGGGTCTTTTAGTGAAACCCTAGGACTAGTGGCCGGCGATCACCTTAGTATTTCTTCAGTTTTTCTTGTTGCTTAATGCTGACAAATTGTACTATTTGTTGGAGGTGTGGTTCCATCCAGAGGTGGGAGTGGTGTCTACTTCTGCAGACCACCCGTCCTGTACACCAACATGGACTCCCAAAATGTCCTGTATATTTGTATTGTCAATTGTTTCGGTATTTTGGCCGAAGCAGTGGGTCACCCCTTTGAGTCTGGCCTGCTTGAGGTTTCTTCCTCAAATCATCAGAGGGAGTTTTTCCTTACCACTGTCGCCTGTGTGCTTGCTCTGGGGGTTGGTAAGATTAGACCTTACTTGTGTGAAGCACCTTGAGGCAACTTTCTTGTGATTTGGCACTATATATATGAAATGAATTGAACTGAAATTATAAAGAAAACCAAACAAAGATTTAAGACGTTACATGCAAAACAAATACCTGAAAATAGAGGGATGCAAACGTTATATTCCACACATAATTGATCAGTTATTAAATGTGATGCTGTGTCCACAAAATTGAGTAAAATAATATTTGATAATAACCAGTTACACACCTGCATAGCGGAGTGGCACAGAGAAGGATTTTATTAAAAAAAAATCTAATTTCTTTTTGTCTTCCTTTGTGTGACCCTGACTGTCACCTTTTGTTATTTCCCTTCATCTCTCCTTCATTGTCTGCTTCTGTCATCACCTTCTGTCCTTGATTCCTCTCATCTTTCTTTCTCCTTATCTCCCTCCATGTCCTTGTTTCCTCTTCTCTCCTTGGTTATTTTCCTCAACTTGTTTTCTCTCTTCTTTGGATGCCCCCCCCCCCCCCCCCCTTTTTTTAACTGTGTTTATTTCCTTTCGTCTTTGTTTCTCTCCTTATTCTTGCATCTTCTCCCCCAGGTTCTACTTGATGTACTCTCTTCCTTTACCATCCGTGTTTGCTCTTTTTCTCGCCTCTGTTTCTGCTATCCTCTTTGCTAGCCAAAACTCCTTTTTTTTAGTTCATCTGCTTGTTTCCTTGCCTCCTCTGTCCACTTCTATCATCTTCTCTCCTTTCTTCTTCTCTTTAATTCTTCTTTGTTTCTTATACTTATCTCCTTTCCCTTTTCCTCTCCTTTTCTGATTGCAGGAGTCTCTAACCTGATTCAACAAGTATGTCGCCTCAACAAGGGCCTGCGCCTCCTGAATCTCTCCAAGACCTCCCTCTCTTCCAAGGGTAGGAGTCCTTCTCTATGACACAGTGGCCCCTAGTGGCTGACGCGACAGAGGAAAAACAGTGTTGAAATGAAATTGTGCCTTTAGTCTGGTGTTTGGCTCAAAGACTCTTTCAGGGAGCAAATTTCTTCCGTTAGCCTAAATCAGGGAGCATGGTATCACCAGTTGTTGCAGTAGCTAGCACTCTTACCTGACAACTGGGCCTTGGGTTCAATTTTGTACAAAATCCTATGTCCTTTCTCTTTTCATATCCATGTGGGTTTCATGCCACCATCAGAACATGCACACCTCTGCTCTTGACCATGGTAATGTCTAGACCTAGTGTTAACGTCTGGGTAGAAGCAGTGCAGGACCATTAGTTGTTGTGGTAAGGTTGTCCATCATTAAACTAGGAAACCTTAAGTGAAGAATACACATTTATAGGTCCATTAGGTCTATGATGTCTGGGAAGAGCATGTGGAATCTTGAAGTCGCTGGACAGAGGCATATAGCAATGCCAACGTCTCTGCAGGAGAACAAATATCCAAGTCTGTAGAGTCCTGGTGCTTCTGGTTTTAATGTATGGTTGTGGGACTTGGACTCTAACCCTTGACCTAAGGTGACAACCAGGCGTTTTAGGTACTGGTGTCGCCAGAGAATCCTTACCTACTACTGGAATAATTGTAGTTACTTAGGGATACCCAGATGATGCACATTGCTTTCACTGGGAGAAAACATCAGCAATGACACTATGGCTGTGTGACACTTTTCCATTTGCACAATCCAGCAAGCAGGCACTTCAGTGCTCAGGACTCCAGCAACTTCAAGAGGCCAAGTGGGCAACAATATGTTGCTTATTTGCAATCGATCTTGGTCTGTCTCGGTGGTTGCCAATCAAGACCAGGGATGCTTCTGTAGGGTGTTAGAATGCACAATAGCAGCACATTCCCCTATGCCTGACCCGATAAATAAAGTATGAATAAGTAATTCCAAAAGGGATCCTGTGTGCCATTGGTGTCCGTGCTTATCCGTGTACTGTGAATATTTACAGCTTGGTAGACTGAGACAATGTAGTAGTGTCTTGTCCAAGGACACAAGCAGGTAACATGACCAGAAGTTGAACCCAAATCTCCATATTGGTTGCCCAACATCTTATTTATACAGCAGGTAGCTCATCTCTGTTGACCTCATCCACCCATCTGCAAATACACCCCTTGCAAAAATTATGGAATCACCGGTCTCGGAGGATGTTCATTCAGTTGTTTAATTTTTTAGAAAAAAAGCAGATCACAGACATGACACAAAAATAAAGTCATTTCAAATGGCAACTTTCTGGCTTTAAGAAACACTATAAGAAATCAGGAAAAAAAATTGTGGCAGTCAGTAACGGTTACTTTTTTAGACCAAGCAGAGGGAAAAAAATATGGAATCACTCAATTCTGAGGAAAAAATTATGGAATCATGAAAAACAAAAGAATGCTCCAACACATCACTAGTATTTTGTTGTCTCACCTCTGGCTTTTATAACAGCTTGCAGTCTCTGAGGCATGGACTTAATGAGTGACAAACAGTACTCTCCATCAATCTGGCTCCAACTTTCTCTGATTGCTGTTGCCAGATCAGCTTTGCAGGTTGGAGCCTTGTCATGGACGATTTTGTTCAACTTCCACCAAAGATTTTCAATTGGATTAAGATCCGGACTATTTGCAGGCCATGACATTGACCCTATGTGTCTTTTTGCAAGGAATGTTTTCACAGTTTTTGCTCTATGGCAAGATGCATTATCATCTTGAAAAATGATTTCATCATCCCCAAACATTCTTTCAATTGATGGGATAAGAAAAGTGTCCAAAATATCAACGTAAACTTGTGCATTTATTGATGATGTAATGACAGCCATCTCCCCAGTGCCTTTACCTGACATGCAGCCCCAAATCATCAATGACTGTGGAAATTTACATGTTCTCTTCAGGCAGTCATCTTTATAAATCTCATTGGAACGGCACCAAACAAAAGTTCCAGCATCATCATCTTGCCCAATGCAGATTCGAGATTCATCATTGAGTATGACTTTCATCCAGTCATCCACAGTCCACGATTGCTTTTCATTAGCCCATTGTAACCTTGTTTTTTTGTTTTTTTTTGTTTAGGTGTTAATGATGGCTTTCGTTTAGCTTTTCTGTATGTAAATCCCATTTCCTTTAGGTGGTTTCTTACAGTTTGGTCACAGATGTTGACTCCAGTTTCCTCCCATTCGTTCCTCATTTGTTTTGTTGTGCATTTTCTGTTTTTGAGACATATTGCTTTAAGTTTTCTGTCTTGACGCTTTGATGTCTTCCTTGGTCTACCAGTATGTTTGCCTTTAACAACCTTCCCATGTTGTTTGTATTTGGTCCAGAGTTTAGACACAGCTGACTGTGAACAAACAACATCTTTTGCAACATCGCGTGATGATATACCCTCTTTTAAGAGTTTGATAATCCTCTCCTTTGTTTCAATTGACATCTCTCGTGTTGGAGCCATGATTCATGTCAGTCCACTTGGTGCAACAGCTCTCCAAGGTGTGATCACTCCTTTTTAGATGCAGACCAATGAGCAGATCTGATTTGATGCAGGTGTTAGTTGTGGGGATGAAAATTTACAGGGTGATTCCATACTTTATTCCTCAGAATTGAGTGAGTCCATATTTTTTTCCCTCTGCTTGGTCTAAAAAAGTAACCGTTACTGACTGCCACAATTATTTTTCCTGATTTCTTATAGTGTTTCTTAAAGCCAGAAAGTTGCCATTTGAAATGACTTTAGTTTTGTGTCATGTCTGTGATCTGCTTTTTTTCTACAAAATTAAACAACTGAATGAACATCCTCCGAAGCCGGTGATTCCATAATTTTTGCCAGGGGTTGTAGTTACCTGTGTTAGATTGGTATCTTCACCAGTGTGAGTTGTAGACTCTCATCCAGAGATACGCACAAACACCAGTGCAACTCAGGGCCTATATAGGACTAATAGAGCACACTTTAACTTTATTTGTACATGGGCTGCACTCACAAGCACATTCCCATGCATATTTGATCATCTGCCAAATGGTACTCTCATCATAATCATAAGTAGTTGATCTGTTTTTTTTTTTCTTTCTCTCTCCCTAATATCCAACATAAGCATTAGTACAGTGTCCCATATTTCGATTGCTTTTATCCTGAACCATACAACCACATCCCTTAGATTTGAGGCATTGCACAAATAAATCTATAGACTGTTAGCCTTTTTTTCAGTAACAATGTTGGTAGCATATATTCCAGCTCTCCATTTTGCAGCATTGATGGGTCATTGTTCTTTCTCATTTAACTGATGCAAATTATATATTTTTTGTCCTGAGTTGCAGGAGAGTAGCATAAAGGATGAGCTGGTGCATTTAATTATGAATCACACAGCTAAGTATTGCATGCTGCACTATATTATTGCACGTTATCAATGAAAAGAAAAGAAAAAAAACTCCTACAATGTTTTTTTTTGTTGTTGTTTGTTTTGTTTTTTTTTACCAACAGGTTGGCACAGTGATGCAGCAGTGGTATTGACCTTGAATGGGTAGCTCTTGATATGACACTGCACAAGGCTGAGTGTTTTTGCTGAATATTTATAGATTTCAGTTTCCCTCCCTCTATCTCAAAAAAAGTCTCAGATGTGCTCAGATGCACGCTTGCAGGAACAGCTTCTGAATGTTAGAAGTCCTGCAGTATCAGACAGTTCCTGTGCTGATAGCTCGATAGAGGAAGATTAGACAACATGCCCCCTCTTCCCCTCATTTTCCTCCTAATCGCTACAAATTAGGGATGAAGAGCTTAGTGCATTGCCAGCCTTAAAAAGACACATGGCTGGCATCTACCACACACTTACACATTGCAAGGCGTTGGGAGAAATATGCTTTCTGCAATTGGTGACTGTAAATGTGATATTTCCTTGAATAACACCCAGATTTTTTGGGGGGGGGATATATATGTACGTGTATGTGTTGCCATGGCTAAACTTTTTTTTTTTTTTTTTTTACTGTCTATATTTAATCTTCAGCCTTTTGTGCCATGCTGTGCTTTGCCTCAGAATTGCAGTGTGAGGATTTTAATGAGGATATCCAGCCAAATCGTGGGTGTAATTTTGTAGTGATCTGATTTGAAGAATGAAGTTTTCTGTCTTCTGGGTTGGTGTTGGCGATCAGGATATATAGGGAACATATGTTTGGCTTACTCAAAAAGTTCACAATTCCTCATTTGTTTCTCACATTACTTTTAAATTTTTCCTCCATGACGTAAGTTACTGACTACTAACTACTAAAAAGTCATGTTGAGATGTTTTAAATTGGGACATTGGAAGATTGTACTTTTTTTTTAATGCAATGCAAATTAATCTCTCAGTGCAAACCTCTCATACGTTTCCTTCCCTCCATCCAATCTCCTTTCTCGACACCAGGTCTTGTTTCTTTGTCCCAGGCGTTGTGTTCATGTGATGACTACTCCAATTCTTTGCTGCATCTGGACCTCAGCAAAAACCCTGGCGTTCTGTCTGGAGAGGATGCCACGGTGAGGAAATTTAGATCATATACAGCAGCACTGTATAGCAGCACACAGTACATCAAAAGTGAAAGTAAAAAAAAAAAAAATGCAAATATAAATAGAAATACCAATACTTTTAGGCTGTTCCAAACACATTCTCCACCTCATGCACCACACGAACGAGAGAGAGAGAGGAAAAAAGAGAAAATAAAAGCTCCAGCCAAAACAGTCCTCTGTGATTCCAGAAGCGATTAGAGGTGTGTTCAACATCCAAACTGACAGAAAATGATTAATTCACTACAAAATGATTAGCGCACAAAGTAGGTGGGATTGTCATGATGAAGTGCGTGAGAGGGTGGGGCCAAAATAGCCTGTCCAAAATAGCCAGTCATGTCCTCGTGGCTGCCAGGTACTTGGATAATGGGCTTCTAACAGCCTCGTCCTCACCACAAACATGCCTGTAAAATGCTCGTTTGTCCTCGTAGTACCTCGCACACTAACTGCCCCATACTGCTGTTGCTAAATTTTGAATTTCTTGAAATTAGCACCAGACTCAGACATGAGTCTCGTTAGCTGAATATTCTGCCTCTAAGAGCCTCTCAGAGTCACTATTCTATCACGTTAGTTGAATAACATGGACTTGTACCAAAAAAACCAACAAAAAAAAAAACATGCTACGTGGCTCATTATTCATCCTTCATTACTCGGTGGGGCCAGGGCTAAAGGAGTTTTTCAGTCTATTGGTCCTGCACTTGAGAAGGAGCAGTCTGTGGCTGAAGATGCTCCTCTGGTTGCTGGCATTGTCCATAATTTTCTCCAGTGTTCTCTTCTCTGCCACCGTCACCAGAGAGATGTAAAGATATTTAAATAAAGTTAAAGTGCTTTACTAAATGAGGCAGGAAGAATTTGAAAAAGCAACTAAAACAGACTTGAAAAACTCATGCAGGCTCTATGGAAGTGCAATAAATACCTTCATTTTTTGCTGGCCACACAATACACCCGTGGTGACTAAACATTTTCTGCAGGGCCCCCTTTTATAGACAAGTATATGTTTGTTTTTTTGTTTTGTTTTGTTTTTTGCTTCCAATCTCCTCTGGAATTTATTATAAACACTCTAATTTATGGAAAACGACAACTTCTGATTGAGGAAGAACAAAAAATCAAAAGACCTTGTTCTGTGTGGCAATATAATTGTGTAAAAGGATTTCTTTACATTTACTAAGGTAAATATACTGGTGTGCCTCAGTCGGGATCCTCTCCATGCTTCTCATGACATTTTCTCATATTCAGTGGCAACAAGAAGTGGTTTACTTTGAGGTTTTCCACTTGGCCAAAGTCCATGATGATGATATTGCCGTTCAAGCCAGTACTAGTCTGTTTGACATCATATATATATATAAAATATGTGTGTATTTATGTTATCACCCCCCATGAGAGAAATGTTGAACTCAAAAATAAAAAAAATAGGGTGAGGTTGTAAAAACCCAGAGTTCCACGTTAAAGCTCTGATTTGACTTCAGCTGTTCTTCTATGCAGAATCTGTACCTGTTCCTGGCCCAGCCGAACTGTCTGGTTCATTTGGACCTTTCTGGGACGGACTGCACCGTGGACTTGGTTTGTAGTCATTTCCTCTCTGTTCCAGTGTTTATCTGTTTCTGTTTGAACTCATCTGTAGAAGAGGATTCAGGCCAAGAAAGCAGTAGTGTCCTAAATAGGAACTGCCCAGTACACATAACAAAAAGTGACCTCAGAGGATTCAGTCTGTCTTTGTCCTGTTCTAGTCTACAAGTCTTAGAAATGATATTAATTCTAACCAGCAAAAGAAATACAAAAGAAGTATAGCAATGATAAAGTAGAGATTTATGCTAAGGTGCATAGAATGGCACCTTAGATTATTTTTTTTTTTTAATAGATTTGCAAGTAACTTTTTTCACATTGTCATTATGGGGTATTGTGTGTAGAATTTTGAGGGGAAAAATATTTCATATATTTTGGAATAATGAATAAAATATGGAAAAAGTGAAGTGCTGTGAATACTTTCTGGATCCACTGAACCTCAATGATATGTGTTACTGTGGTGAAGTTGAGCATGTTGTTTATTAGGGTGACAACACCATAAAGTACTGTATACAACCAGAACAAATTGACAGTCTCACTGACATTATTCAGTATTTGCAGTATATGTGTCAATGTGTGTCCTTCTTAGGTACTGTGAAATATACTGCTTTTCCCAGTGCATTACCTCCACCGAGGTGGTAATATTTTTGATCCTGTTGGTCTATTCGTCAGCAAAATATCTCAAAAATTACATGAATATATGTTAGGGAAATGTGGTGGAGAGGCAGTCTTTGGCTCCAAGAAGAATTAAATTTTAATCCTAATATGGATCCAGAATCATTTGTAATTAATACTGATCTCTGTTCATGCTCTCACTTATGGTCATGAGTGTTGGGTCATGACCGAAAGAACTAGATCACGGGTATAAATGGCTGAAATGGGTTTCCTTAGGAGGGTGTCTGGGGACTCCCTTAGAGATAGGGTGAGAAGCTCACTCATTCACAAGGAGCTCTGAGTAGAGCCACTGCTCGTTTGCGTTGAAAGGAGCCAACTGCGGTGGTTTGGGCATCTAGTAAGTATGCCTCCTCCCTATGGAGATGTTCCAGGCAAGTCTGGCTAGGAGGAGACCCTGGGGAAGACCCAGGACTAGGTGGAGAGATTATAACTCCACACTGGCCTGGGAACACCTCAGGATCCCCCAGTCAGAGGTGGTTAATGTGGCCCAGGACAGGGAAGTTTGGGGTCCTCTACTGGAGCTACCACTACTACTACCTACTGCCTCCATGACCCGATCCCGGATAAGCAGTTGAAGATGAGATGATGACCTTAAGTTAATAAAATAAAATAAAATAGAAATTACAGTAAATGTGGGTCATAGTCAGCCTGCAGAGTCCATAATAGAATGTAACTGATCATATGAATGTCCAAATCATGGTATTTGTCAGTACCTTGCTATGCAAGTCTTTATCTTAAATCATGGAAATGCATACCTGTTTTTTTCAAAATCTGTATGGCAAATTGTTTCTGCTACATATAGATTCCGTAATGCCAGAAAATACAAGCATGGTTATTAAATTCATTTCTCTGTAAATATATCCTGAAGTAGGAAGGGTGATTGAGAAGTTTTATTCTGACCCAGAAAAAAGTAGGATGTGGTTCTCTATTTTTTTGGATTCTGAGAAACCAACATTTCTTTTGTGAATGTGTGAAATTTTGACTCATAAAAAGTCATGGCCTCAGTCTTCTGGGATTCTGAGGACATCATAATGGTGGACTATCTCCAGAAGGGACAGAATCATCAATAGGGCCTATTATGCTTCCATTTTGCGACAACTGCATGAGAAGATAAAGCAGAATTGACGCTGAATGCTCCATTGAGGTGTTCTGTTTCACCAGGACAGTGCTCTGGTCCACATGTTGGACATCGCAACAGTTGCCAATCATAAATGTGGCTTTGAACTTGTTTCACACCCACCTTATTCCCGTAATTTGACTCCTTTGAACCTCCATCTGTTTCCAAACATGAAAAGGCATGTTCGTAGAACTCATAATACTGATAATGATGTCATATCTGCAGTGGATGACTTCCTTGATCTACACAGTAAGACCTTCTATGACAATGGAATTAAGGCACTGCCGTGATGCTGGAAAAAGGGTATGGATTTAAATGGGGATTATGTTGAAAAATAAAACATTGCATTAATTCAGTTGTCGTTTCCTCTTGTTTAGGTTCAAAACCGTATCGTGAAAAAGGTTTTTATGCTCACGAGGTGGTTTTTCGGGCGATTTGGAAAAGTTTTATTTAGTAAAACTGCAATGGAAACACTTTTTTGCTGTCACAGAGTCACATGATGTACACAGTCGCACAATATTTAAAATACTAAAACCAGTATTGATGGAATAATGCAATATTGGACACATTCTGAAAGCTTTTCTGAACTTTCGCACAAATCTGTAATGGAAACCCAGCTACTGATAATGTTATGTGACAGTAGGACCTCTGTGGCCGAGACAGTGGTGGGATCGTACCCCGGACGGCTCACACTAAAGACCATTCCTCTACCAGGTCAGCCAAAGGGGAATTCCCCGTTAGTCAAGCTAGCGGGAACATCTTTTCAATCAGGACCCAGGACCTTCATCCTGCTACATAGCTCCCCACCACTTTTGACTTCATCCCAAAGTCACAGGTGCATTTAAGCACGTTCTGTGGCTACCCACATCCTGCCGACAAAGCCAATTGTGACCGTAGGACCTTTGTGGCCCGGACAGCAGTGGGCTCGAACTCCGGACGGCTCGCACTAAAGACCATTCCTCTACCAGGTCAGCCAAAGGGGAATTCCCCGTTAGCCAAGCTAGCGGGAACGTCTTTTCAATCAGGAAAGAGGACCTTCATGCTGCTGCAGTTACTGGGTCATGAATGGTAACCCTTCGGTCTTTGGGTTTGTGACATTTGTTGTCTTTTTTTTAAATAAAAAGGGAGCTGAGAATGGACAAAGACACTTGTTAGAGGAGTCTGTGATCAGGTGACACACCATCTGTGGTGTAGTAACCCTTGACCTGCTTACAGAGGAATCTCAAGCACTTTGTTCCTCAGATCTAGACCTCATCTCATTGCAGTTGTGACAGAGGATGGTTCAGTCCTGACAGATGCCTCTGCTGTACTGACATGTTGGGCCAGTTACATTGAGCAGTTGTGTATGGCTGCTCTTCCTGCTGGAATGTTGAACATTGCTGGCACCAGGTTTCTTGGAGCTGATTTTCCAGTCAATAGTGACCCACCACATACTGTTCAAATAGGTAGTCAAACAACTGAGGGCAAAGGCAGTCAATCAACTGAGGGTGGGGAAGGCACCGGGGATTTGTGGCATTGGAGTTGAGCTTCTCCAAGAGGATGGAGATGCTGTTCTCCTGGCATTGCAAACAAGTTTGCTTCAATCTAAGAGACAGGTGTCATCCCTTCAGATTGAGGAAGAGGACTTGTTGTGTTAATCTGAAAATTAAATAATGATTGTATGCACTGCAAAAACTATAGTGGAATCACACTGCTCTCTGTGCTAGGGAAGGTGCTTGCAAGGATTATTATCAGTAGGATTCAGTTTCAGTTACTTGCTGCTCTGTGACCAGAACAGTCTGGCTTCACACCAAACAAGTCAACTGTTGATCACATTTTAGCCCTGCAGGTACTCATAGAATGTAAGCATGAGTATTGGCAGTACTTCTTTGCAGCCGATGTCGATTTTCACAAAATGTTTGATTCAGTTGATCGGACTGCTCTCTGGGACATCCTGAGACTTTATGGGATCCCCAAGAAGCCACTGGATGTCACAGCCAGCCAATTCACAGATATTGTGAGTGCTGTGTGGCAGGGAGACAGACTGAGTTTTTCCCTGTGAAAATTGGCATTCATCAGGGGTGTATTCAACTCTTACTTACACTGTTCAATGCTTGCCTGAACTGGGTATTGGGTAGGGTTGTGGAAACCAGTGACTTGTGTGCTTTTGTTGGCAAGGAAAGGTTTGCTGACCTTACTTCGCAGACGATTGCTGTGATCTTTTATTAGAATCAGTGGACACTCTAATTGCAGCACTTGAGGAGCTGAGTGAGGAATCATAGTATCTGAGTTCGTCCTGGATCAAGACTAAGATTCAGGCTTTTAATGACTTCCTGGATTCCGCCATCAGCAATGTATCTGTATGTGGTGAAAGAGTTGAACTTGTATACATATTCACTTATCTCAGCAGTGACATGCATCTCTCTGGGTCCTCAGGCTTTTAGATTGAGAAGTGCTTAAGCAGAGCTTGTGGAGTCATGAGGTCACTGGACAGAGGTGTTTGCAATGCTGATATCTTTGCAGATGAACAAAGGTCTAAGTCATCAGGGTCCTGGTGCTACCTGTCTTGCTGTATGGTTGTGAGATTAGGATGCTATCCAGTGACCCAAGTTGATGAATGGATGTCTTTGGTAGAATGTCTCTTTGGAGGATCCTTGGGTATTGCTGGAAAGACTTTGAAGCATATCACTTGCATTGTGAGGGAGCATCTGCTACAAAATTCTGGGCAAATAGTCTGTTTCACTGTGCATGGTCCAGTATGCAGGTGCCTGGGTGTTGAGGACCCCAGTAGCCGGAGAAGCCCAAGGGAATGCCCACATTTCACCTCTGGCAGTTAGATGGTTATTTTAGAGATGTGGGAATGGACTAGTTGTCTGCGTGGGTGGTTGGCTTCCAAAACCCGATGGATATGCTTGTTCTTTTCAAGCCTGCCTCCCCTGAGATCACGGTTATGTGCCATGATAACTGCTTCATTTTCTCTTTTGCTAATTTTCATTTATCCCTTGGAGAAGAACTGTTTAAAGAAGTAGGCTTTTAAAAATTTTACTTGTTGGTTTGTTGGACTGAATTAATAATCTGCACTGATGAACTGTCAACAGTACAGTTAATCAATTTCTCTGAAGGGTCACACACACGAAAAAATTCATTTGTCCGATAGTTTAACCACTTCAAAGTGATGAGTTTTTACTTGTCACCCAAGATTAAATTCAGTGTTGATGGTTATTGTGTTTGCCTGAAGCTGTTTTCTGTCAAGCAAACAGCTAGGTTAATGTGTATCATCTTTGTACTTCCCCCTAAAGGCTGAAAGTGCCTTTTTTCTTCAGAATGTTAGAACTTGATTTCTTATGAACTTTGTTGCATACTAGATGAATGGCTGTATTGTGACATTGCATGATAATACAATATGTTGGCACTGCAGAGAGGAAACAGTACATCAGGTCTGGGAGGACGCAGTGGTTCTGTGTGCAGCTCAGTCTACTACATCATGGAGACAACTTGAGTCCTGAACCACCTAGGTGGACAACTAGTTGATCCCCACTTCTCAATAGTACTCAACTATTTGCCACAGACAGGTGAAATGTAGCCGTTGCCTTGGTGTTCTCCAGTTACTGGGGTCTTCAGCAGTCAGGCACCTGTGTCCTGGATCACGCACAATTAAAGACACCACATGGTCAGAATGTTGCATTTGATGTTCACTTTTGATGCCAGTAGTACACTTCATCTTGGTTTCCATAATTTATGGTGGTACTCAAGGATTCTGCAACAAGACCTAGTACCAAAGACAATCCATTGTTGCTTGAGGTCACTGGTTAGCATCCAGATCTCACAACCATACAATAAGACCGAAAGCATGGGTGCCTTGAAAACCTGGACCTTTATTCTCTTGTAAAAGTATAGGCAATGTCATCCATCTCTGTCTAGAGCCCTCATATGTGCTTACTTGGCATGATCTCATACAGCATCATCTCAGAGACATGAATGTCACTGCTGAAAAAAGTGAATCTATTATCAAGAGTGGGAGTTTGATCACAGACAGATGCACCTCTGATGGCTAAATCCAGGAAGTCATTGAAATTCTTGATCTTAGTCTTGAGCCAGGACAGTCACAACCCCAGACACTCCCATGTTTTCAGTTTCTCAAATGTAACAAGGAGGTCAGCCACTGATTCCACAAAAATTACAGCATGGTTCGCAACGTTACAGTCAGTCAGTGCTGAGCACAGCTAAGTAAAAAGTTAGCTTCGATAACCATTCATCAGATAACTGAAAAGTTATCTTTTATGACAGTAAACCAATAAACTGCTAAAAAAAAATTATCTTTATTACAGATAACCGATAACTGCTAACTATTAGTACTGATTCGGACGCAGGCACATCAGATTACACTGTCGGCTTCTGATGAACCAGTTTCACTTTAAGCACAGCAGGGGCTGCTGGGTAAATTCAAGGATCACGAACACACAAGAACTCACGAAAAATGAATGAATAAAAAAAATAAAACCCCAAACAGTGTCATCATCTTCCAAAAGCAGTAAAACACTGTATTAGAAGCTACAGTTTCTCGGTTTTAGATACACCATCATTTACAAGCTAAAAGCTGTCGCTTTTTTCACACGCTTTCAACCCTGCGGCTTAAACAACCGAAATATGTCCATTAATACATTGATTTGCAGAGTAACATACACGGAGTAAATATAAATTCTTACCTGTTAGTTACAGTGGGATTCATCTGAAAAAATAATCATCCTGAAATTATTCAAAATAGTCTAAACGGTGAAGAAACATCCCAGTCTGTACATAGCTGCACCGTGAGAGCTCGTCTCTCCCACCGAGTCTTGGCAATACCATCAGCCACAAAGAAATAAAATACAAAAATGTTAAAATTAGTCCATTTTGTTTTGGTGTCGAGCAGACGATAACTCTTCTTCTTCTTCTTCTTCTTCTTTTGGATACATTGGCGGACGGCACCAGCTTAAGTTGCATTTACCGCCACCTACCGGGCTGGTGACTGATCACTGAGGTTTTGCAAAACCTTAACTCCTGGCAGCCATAGTCATTTGTTTAGATGCGATGAAGTAATCCAGTGTCCTTTAGACATTTAAATAATTCTTTTTGCACGATGCGTTATGGGTTTTGCAGCAGATTTCCAAGGGACAAGGGACAGAAACACTGTAATGTCCAAAGTGAACCTGAACTAAACTACCCACAATGCTCCCCGCGTCGACCGGCCAATTGCATTTTGTGCTTAATGATGATGTCATCAGCAAGCAACAGCCAGTCTGCCATAAATAAGCACACAACAGATGGACTAAAATGTTTTATTTTAGAGTTTACAAATGTTTTTGACCGTTAAACTTTGCTCACTTTACCAGCAAAAAAAAAAAAAAAAAAAAAAGTTATTGGGCTGAAAGCTATCGAAACTAAATTTATCAGAAGATAATTGGTCCGATTATGGTTTTAAAACTTATCTGAAAAGCGAATCTACTAGCAAAAACATTAGCTTCTATAATTATCTGCTTTTGGATTAGCTGAACTGTGCCCACCACTGCAATCATTCAACAGAGGATTGAGTTTAACCAAACTTTGAGTATGATTTTTGAGGTAGCTCCTTGAACCCACAACCTACTGCTCCTAAATCTTTTAATTAAATCTCTGAAAATGTTTGAATTGTGCCGTTCATGGCTAAATTAGCTGACAAACCAAAGTAAACCAAAATGTCTACATAGCAGCAGCAACAGCAATTACCTACAGATGTTTCAATAACAATATGTGATCCACTGTATGGGATTAAAATCCCATCATACATTGCCTTGGTCCACTTAAGACAATAGGTGGTGAAACATTTCTATTCTCATGGGAGTGGTCTTTCATACTCGTACCATAATTTACCCAAGGCCCAAGCCACTATATCAGAAATTTCAAGATTGTTCCAAATGTTCTGAACCCTTTATATCCTGGAAAATGTAACTGAATACAGTGCATCCGGAAAGTATTCACAGCACTCCACTTTTTCCACATTTTGTTATCTTACAGCCTGCTGGATGCACTGTATATACCACAGTTACATCTATTAAGCATCCACAGCTGATGTAATAGCCACAAGAGAGAAACTTGTTCCAAATTATCAAGCTCATCAGCATAATATGGTCTCTGTTTTTCAGGTCAGTCTTGGATGAATGAAGGCATGTGTGTTACAGTGCTAATTCAACAAAAAGAGTCCAAATGTGGATGAATTACGTTCAAAGGGAACACATTGTGCAAGTTGGGTGTGATCTATATGGCTGCATCAGCCATCTGATTCAGAACCTTTGGATAAAAATGGTGCACATCAGCAGTGTAACAATGACAGATTAATCTGCATTAGTGGCACAGCTGGTGTACATTAGCAATAAGGGTATCTACCGAGTTGACGTAACCCAGGTAGTCGGCTCCACCGGGGTTCTGACAATAGCATACATTCAGATTTTTTGGGAAATGCAACCCTTTTCAATGGATTTATCCCAAAATTGGAAAATTTTATTCTTCAGCCCTCCCAAGGCCACATTTCCCATGTAGTCTTGGTGGGCCTCAAGGTGATATACGTGGTCCTCTGTCTTTCGGGTTATAAGTGACACCCCAGCCAGAAAGGAAAACCACTGAGATGCCCTTGAGTATGGTCAGTGCAGTGTGTGCAGTTGAGCAACTTGCATGGCCACACCCTGGCATTAGCTTATGAAGAGGTGAATGTGAGGCATCACTGTAAACCCTGTATCTGATGTGTAAGCGATTTATACATTATTTTGGCTCTGTTCACCACCTTATTGAAGTAAAAAAAAAAAAAAAAGAACAATCACTTTCAGTGTGTGTATCGGATGTGTAAGTGATTTATACATTGTTATTTTGGCTCTGTTCACCACCTCTGAAGTTAAAAAAAGAACAATCACTTTCAGTGGGGACATATTTATTCATTCATTCACTCACTCATTAATTTTCTACCACTTATCTGGGTCCAGGTCACGTAGTAGACCAAGCAGCTCAACAAGCCCTCTAACTATTCTTGGGAGATCCTGAGAACCAGCACTGGAGATAGTTCCGTTTAATATAAAAAGTTTACTGACAATATATTATTTAGGAATTTCAGACATTCATATGCACAGTCCCTCTTTTTTTTAGAAGCCAGAATTAATTGAATGAACGAAATGTTATTCATATATATATATATATATATATATATATATATATATATATATATAAAAATCACATTTTCAGCTAGTTTTTAGTTTAGGTTTTTAACAAAAGAACTTTTCTAAGTCACTGAATGTCGTGTATTTTTTCCCCAATTATTAACAAATACAATCAGTGCCATACTATATGGTAAATCTTTCTAGAGAAAGTAGTTCTCCAAAAATGAGCGACCATGCAAGAATGATACTGCTCCCAAGACACATATACAACTCTGATGGAGTCATTGGTTATTGTGGCTGTGATTGGACAACTTTTGCATCGTGAAAGTTTTGACTATTTCGCTGCCAGTCAGTCACCAGTCATAGAATAATGTTTATTCAATAACAGAAATCAAATTGAGACTCTAGTCTCCTGTGTCTTCTGGAAATTGTTAGCTGTAAATCTTTGGGGAAAAAAAGCCAAAACATTCTCTGTGCCACTTCAGTGGGAAGGTGTATTACTGGTGATTTAATAGATAAGCTGATAATTCCTTCATTGCTGTCATGGGTGTCTTGGTGGCTTCTCTCATTAGGTGTCTTCTTGCATGGTTACTCAGTTTTTGTGAACTGTCTACCCCAAAAACATTTACTGTCCAGCAACATACTCTTTGTTTGTGTTAAGGATTGATGTAAATCAAGTCTGAAACATAGTCTCAGAGTTGGAAGTGTTCAAGTATTCATCCCCCAAAAGAACAAATGGCTGTAAAAGTGATTATTTGATTTGAAAACAATCCTTATATTTGTCCAATTACTTATGGGCTGCTCCTGTTCAGGCAAGTACTTCCAACCTCCAATCTGCACTGAGCAGGTTCGAGGCCATGTGTGAAGCGACTGGGATGGGAATCAGCACCTCCAAATCTGAGACCATGGTCCTCTGTTGGAAAACGATGGATTGTCACTGTGTATATCTTCATATTTTGATGCCTTTGTGACATCATGAAGTCAGTTAAAACAATCAATCAAATATTCGACTGATCATGATGAGATTTTGATCAAATCTCGAGAGTTATTGCCTGAGGTGGAGGAGTTTAAGTATCTTAGGTTCTTGTTCATGAGCGTTCTTTTTCATCAATTGGAGTGTGAGATCGATAGAGGGATGGGAGCAGCATCTGAAGTTTTACTGATGTACTGGACCATCATGCTGAAGAAGGAGCTTAGCCATAAGGCGACGATCTCAATTTGTATCTGGATACTGCTGGACAGGCTGAGAAATTCAGGAGGGACTCGACTATTCAGGAGGGACTCAGAGTAGAGCCGCTGCTTCTTCATAAATGAACTCATGGGCCCTGACAGTGGAGGGGCTATACATACAAATGACCATACTTGTGGTAATGCAGTATTTTTGTTCAGCCCATTGAACAGAATCTGAAATTTCAACTTTACAAAAATGCTCTCTGTCCAAGTTCTTGTGGAGCCCAATGTATTCTTCTCAGTTGGCCCAGTGTGCTTTTACTCATGTTTACTCTTCTGTGAAATTCTATTTTTAAGACATAAATAATGTGCTTATGATATGTTATGGCAGATTTGTACTGAAGACCGATTGGCCAAGAAAAAAACAAAAACCAACATAACCGTAGCCTCTGTTCAAATTGTATTTGTGTCAGCGGTAATGTCCTGTACACTGTAACTGATTGTAGCAGCGCTCATGAGCCAAAGTGATGCACTGCATGCTCCGTTGCCATAGCGACACAACTCATTTTGTTTTTGTCTCTTTGTGTGCAGTTGTTTGGTGCCTTGCTGCGAGGCTGCTGCGCTGACCTGTCCTACCTGAACCTATCCAAGAACTCGTTCTCTCACAGGTGGGCCTAAACCTCAAACACGCTGGCTGAATAAAAACACGTTATATATTTGTCACTGTATATATCTTCATATTTTGATGCCTTTGTGACATCATGAAGTCAGTTAAAACAATCAATCAAATATTCGACTGATCATGATGAGATTTTGATCAAATCTCGAACCACATTTGAAACCGATTGGTCAAACGTTGAGCAACACATAGTTCAAAAATATCTCTGCTGCCAAAGTTCATCATCTGCAGACAATAATCCAAATAATATTCAGAGTGAGATTGGTGAAAATCCGTTCACTAGTGTTATGGTAAATGTACTTTTCTTGATCTTGATGTTGACACTTAACCAATCTGTTCCACAAATGAATCACTGGAGATGCTAAACATAATAATATTCCTCCATTAGTGCAGCAGATAAGTGAAACAATCATGCAAATGGTGATAAAAGCATCAAATTCAGCAGAAATACTCCCTAGACACTCCTCTTTTGAAAAAAACGATTGGCCACTTGACTTTTCAATTGGTGGTCAGGTAGGGGTCAATTGAGGAATTACACAGAGGTCAAAATTAAAAGATGCTCTAATCATATTGAAAAATATTCCACATATTTGCCTGATCATAAAAATTCTAAAAAGGTATAGTTTGGACTATCTGTGTCTGAATTCTATGGCGTTACGGGATAAAAATAGCAACAACGGTGACAAAGGTCAATGTCATTTTGTACAGGGGTCAAAAGTTAAAGTTGCTTCAATTTTGGTAAAAAGTGATGCAAATTATTGGTTTGAAAAGTCAAGTGGACAATCGTTTTTTTTTCAAAAGAGGAGTGTCTAGGGAGTATTTCTGCTGAATTTGACACTTTTATCACCATTTGCAGGATTCCTCTCTAAATATTCTCTTATCCGATGCACTACATAGGTTGATAAAAATCCTTCAAGCCTTTTCATAATTTTTGTGCACACGCAAACACAAGATGCAT
Organism: Thalassophryne amazonica; assembly: GCF_902500255.1. NCBI lineage: Eukaryota > Metazoa > Chordata > Actinopteri > Batrachoidiformes > Batrachoididae > Thalassophryne > Thalassophryne amazonica. Next base: position 48,452,267 of record NC_047114.1, read on the forward strand.
ATCCCTTAAAAAAACAAAAAACATAAATGCGTAAAATCACATTTGTTTTTCTGACTCAGCCAAATAGATCTTAAGGAATTCCCATCAGGGTGTACGCAGCAGGTCGAGCATCATTTATTTTCTACCACATATCAATGTTTAGCCACGGACCTCAATGACAGAATTGGCGCGTACACTCGACTCGCCCCCTCGTTTCTGCCGGCTCACTGCTCGCGTGCGTTACTCAGACGAACAATATCCTCATCTTTCTTGAACACTCACACGTCTGTTTGTTAAACAGGTTTTTGCCTCTGTCAAGCACTTCTAGCATGCCTACCAGTGTTTCTGTGCATGTCTTCTTGTATGTGTGTGTGGGTATTCACGGCAGTGTGTGTGTGTCTGTATTTACATCGCTGGCAGGAGGAAGAGGCTTTTGCTCTCATCACACTGTGTCCCCTAGGAGCCCGGGAACTTTTCCTGCTCAGCATATTACATTACACACTCGCAGAGAAAAGAACTGTGTGAAAAATGAGAATAATTTTACTTGGGAATTATTGTTCCCCTCCCCAGGCTTCTGTGCCGGCATTTTCTCTGTTTATGCACTTCACTATGTCTACTTTATCTTTCTTTATAACTGTCTTTTACTTTTTATGTGTTTCTCTCCTCACCAACTTTCTTTATTCTGTCATTATTTCACACAGTGGTGTGAGTTGCAGTCTTTTGCGAGCCCTTGGCTAAATGGTTTGGTCTGATTTCTCAAAGGGTAGATTGAGTTTCGCGGCATCCCCCTTTATTTTACTGGTTTCATGCCCATTCCATCCATCTCTCTTTTGTTCCGTTTTCCTTCTCACTCCACTCATTTATCCACCGATCCCAACCGCTGCCACCACTATTGTTCCCCTTATTGACTTATTGCATTGTTTCTCCTATTACTCTTCCTCCACATTTTCTTGCCATCCTTCCTCCAGCTTATCTGGTTTTACCCTGTTTCATTACAGCTAGACTGCCGAGGCTGTACATTGAATTGGGAACTCTGCTGTTTTTCAACTTGGTACCTATTTTTTAAAAATGCTAACAAACAAATGATTTTTTTTTTTCTTTTAAAGGCAGCACACAGGTTCCTTAGTGTTGAGGATCCAATGATTAGATGTTTTAAACGGTGTTGGGGATCCTATGTTTAGATGCTTTAAATGCTTTAGACAATGTTGAGGATACTATGTTTAGATGCTTTAGACAGTATTGAGGATCCTATGTGTAGATGGTTTAGATGTTTAAACAGTGTTGAGGAGCCTTTGTTTAGATGCTTTAAATGCTTTAGACTGTGTTGAGGATACTATGTTTAGATGCTTTAGACAGTGTTGAGGATCCTATGTTTAGATGGTTTAGATGTTTTAAATGGTGTTGAGGAGCTTATGTTTAGATGGTTTAGATGTTTTAGACGGTGTTGAGGATACTATGTTTAGATGGTTTAGATGGTGGTGTTGATCCTATGTTTAGATGGTTTAGTTGTTTCAGATGGTGTTGAGGGTCCTGTGTTAATATGGTTTAGATGTTTTAGACGGTGTTGAGGATCCTGTGTTTAGATGGTTTAGATGTTTTAGACGGTGTTGAGGATCCTGTGTTTAGATGGTTTAGATGTTTTAGACGGTGTTGAGGATCCTGTGTTTAGATGGTTTAGATGTTTTAGACGGTGTTGAGGATCCTGTGTTTAGATGGTTTAGATGTTTTAGACGCTGTTGAGGATCCTATGTTTAGATGGTTTAGATGCTTTCAACGGTATTGAGGAGCCTATGTTTAGATGCTTTAGACAGTGTTGAGGAGCAAAGCATCGGTATTGAGGAGCCTATGTTTAGATGGTTTAGACAGTGTTGAGGAGCCTATGTTTAGATGGTTTAGATGGTGTTGAGGATCCTGTGTTTAGATGGTTTAGATGTTTTAGATGGTGTTGAGGAGCCTATGTTTAGATGGTTTAGATGTTTTAGACAGTGTTGAGGATCCTGTGTTTAGATGGTTTAGATGTTTTAGACGGTGTTGAGGATCCTATGTTTAGATGGTTTAGATGTTTTAGACGGTGTTGAGGATCCTGTGTTTAGATGCTTTTAGATGTTTTAGATGGTGTTGAGGATCCTATGTTTAGATGCTTTTAGATGTTTTAGACATTCTTGTGGATCCTATGTTTAGATGCTTAAAATATCAAAATGATCATGAGAACGGTGAACAAAAATCCCAGAACTACATGGAGGGACCTGATGAATGACCTGCAGAGAGCTGGGACCAAAGTAACAAAGGCTACACACTATGCAGAGAGGGACTCAAATCCTGCAGTGCCAGGCGTGTCCCCCTGCTTAAGCCATTACATGTTCAGGCCCATCTGAAGTTTGCCAGAGAGCATGTGGATGATTCAAAAGAGGATTGGGAGAATATCATGTGGTCAGATGAAACCAAAATAGAACATTTTGGTAAAGTGAGGGTGGAAACATCATGCTTTGGGGCTGTTTTGCTGCAAAGGGGACAGGATGACTGATCCGTGTTAAGGGAAGAATGAACGTGGCCATGTATCATGAGATTTTAAGCCAAAACCTCCTTCCATCAGTGAGAGCATTGAAGATGCAACGTGGCTGGGTCTTCCAGCATGACAATGATCTCAAACACACTGCTCAGGCAACAAAAGAGTGGCTCCGTAAAAAGCATTTCAAGGTCCTGGAGTGGCCAAGCCAGTCTCCAGACCTCAACCCCATAGAAAATTTGTTGAGGGAGTTGAACGTCCATGTTGCCCAGCGACAGCCCCAAAACATCACTGCTCTAGAGCAAATCTGCATGGAGGAATGGGCCAAAATACCAGCTAGAGTGTGAGCAAACCTGGTGAAGACTTACAGGAAATGTTTCTCCTCTGTCATTGCCAACAAAGATTATGTTACAAAGTATTGAGTTGAATTTTTGTTATTAACCAAATACTTATTTTCCAACATAATTTACAAATAAATTCTTCAAAAATCCTACAATGGGATTTCCTGGATTTTTTTTTTTTTTTTTCTCATTTTGTCTCTCATAGTTGAAGTGTTCCTATGTTGACAATTACAGACCTCTCTCATCTTTCTAAGTAGGAGAACTTGCACAATCAGGGACTGACTAAATACTTTTTCGTCCCACTGTAAATAGGGAACGGACTGCAACACACTGTTACGTGCCGCTGTCTAGGTCACTGGCAACGCAACTTGCAGATACAAGAAAAGGAGTGAGTGGGGGATGCTCAGAAAATTATTAGATTTATAATATAATTATAATAACAGTTTACATAAATAAAACAAAAAAGTATACAAAAGAATAATAATTAAAAAAAACAAAAAAACAAAAAAAAAAACGCTGCAGCAGAGGAACCCAGTTGATCCCAAACATGTGGCATGCTGGACTTTTACACTCCCAGCTGAGCATCAGCTGGCAGGTGCCACTGATCAGCTGGGCAGATCTGAGAGGTGGAGGCAAGGCAAAATACACACACACACACCTATTACACAGATTTAGTGGGTTTGGCGAACAGTGAGCGGCGTGTGCAGATATGAATGAATGAATGGTTTATTCGGACCACAGAAAAGTGAAGAAATGATAACTTAATATGCACACAATTTAAAAATACAATCTGCCATAAGCCTACAGCATTCAAACAATATACAGCTCAATTCTGTGACAATTTATATTACTGGATTATACATCCAGTTTAATCTTGTCCAAAACAGAGTGGAGGGGAAGTAAAATTTGTTTATTCCCACTCCCTTCAACCACTTTAATCACTTCAACTTAAAGGACACAGTCCGAATGCTACCAAACAATTTATATTTACAATATAGCAACACATAAAGCACAAAACTCATCTTTCATCATCAGGTACATATCTAGGGAACATCATTTCTTTATATTGATATTTGATTAATATTTAGACATCATTTAAGTTCCTCTTTCAGATTATTCCATATTTTAGGGCGACAAATAGAGACACAGAAACCTTTCCATCGTCATCCGAGTGCCAGCAATTTTCAAATGATACAAGCCCCTTAAATTATATTTTCCCTCTCTCTCTGTGAAAAAATCTTGAATTGTAAATAGCAGTTGCTTATTTTTCACATAATACATTAATCAAATCGTGGTGTTTTAATATTTTAGATTCAGTGAACAATGAGTTGGTGTGATCTCGATAACCTGCATTGTGAATTGTTCCTAATGCTGTTTTTTTTGAAGAATGAATAATGGTTGCAATGTAGACTTATAATTGTTGCCCCAAACATCAGCACAGTAAGTCAGGTAGGGTGTATGTAGTGTTTTGTAATCAAGAACATGCTTTTTTTATTTAACACTCCAATACTTTTTGATACTTTCTTTTGAATATGTTGAATATGAGCTTTTCAGTTAATTCTTTGATCAAAAATGACACCTACAAACTTATTCTCTTTGACACCTTCGATGTTTACCCCTTGTATATGTAACTGAATTTGTATGACTTTTTTTATAATTTCCAAATAATATTTTAGTTTTAGACAAATTTACTGATAATTTATTAATATCAAACCATCTATTTAACTTCATCATTTCAGTTTCTAAATCAGATAATAAGTGTTGCAAATTTCCTACTGAACAAAACAGGTTTGTATCATCTGGAAAGAGCACTGCTTTAAACAAATCTGAAACTTTGCATAAATCATTGATGTACAAATAAATAATTTTGGTCCCAACACAGAACCCTGGGGAAGCCCGCAAACGATGTCCAGATATGAAGAACAGTAGTCCTTGAGTTTAACAAAATGTTTCCGATTTTGGAAGTAACTGTTAATCCAGTTCAGAGCCACCCCTCTGATCCCTTACAGTTCCATCTTTTGAAATAATATGTTGCGATCTATTGTGTCAAAAGCCTTTCTTAGGTCAATGAATAAACCTGCTACTATTTCTTTTTATGTTTATTGATCTCTTCTACTGAATCGAGCAGTGCCAATGCAGTGGACCTTTTTGCTCTAAAACCATATTGACTTTCATCAAGCAAGTTGTGTTGTTCTATAAAATTTTTCCAATCTGTTATTATAAAGTTTTTCCAGTATCTTTGAAAATTGTGAAAATATCAAAGTACACATGTATTTGTGGCATGAGCGGTGCCTGATACAACTCTCCAGCCATTGCTGTGTGACAGTGGCACTATGTCTACTTACGCGACACTTCTCCACGTGACTCCGTGGAGTCTCTACAGGTTGTGTGTTAATCATAACAGGCGGTGAAAGTGGGGCTGCTGTTTCACACACTGGGAGGTTCTCACACTGCCAGTGACAGGAGCTTGTAAAGCAGCTATCTGATTTTCACCTTACTCTATTTTATCTCATTTCCCTCCTGCACTCCCTTTCTTAACCCTTTTCCATTTCCTAGACTCATACTTTGATATCCCTTCACTTAATTACCCCACATTTTCCAATATTTCTTCCCTGGTGAAACAACTTGTATTTTGAATTGCCATGACTGTGTGGAGTGAAGTGACTGATGGTTAATTCTGCATTTGACTGAACGGAAAATTAATCTAGATGTTTGAATGAAGGATTCTTTGGCTGTGGTGTTTGAAATGAGCGCCTGCCAATAATTACCTGTAGTGGGAAATGTTGCCAGGTTATGAGCCAATTTGGCAGTTGTTAAATCTGAGGGACCAGTTTTAAAAGTGCAATTACCAAAAGATAGTGAAAGGGGCTGCTTAATGTGCATAAGGGTGGCGAGGACTTATATATGCAGAGGGTGGTATGTGCAAAAGGATTTATGAATTGGTAGAACAGAAAAGTGAGGTATGTAGTTCCTCAGTATCTTCTTGCCAGGTAGTTGTTATTGATCTTGCATCTATTGACCAGCCATGCCAAACACCCTGGGTACATAAGAGTAAAATAGCTGACAAAATAGACATTGTAAAGTGGTGTGCAGTTGGATATGGTCCTTGGTAGTTCTGACAGTAATGCTGATGCAATGAGGTTGATAAATATTTGGACATTAATGAAGTTATTAGGATCTTTATTGCTCAAAGACAACGTGAACTAAAAGGAAAGAAATTAACTAAACTGACCTTGTTCTTTAATTTCAGTGCATTTACATCCAAATCGGGTGAATGGCAAACAAATTGCATAAGGTTAATGTTAATGTGTCGTTATGCGATCAACAGCATTTGTACAGTTGGTTGTGGCACTGTTTCATTGCCATGTGTGTAACATTTCCAAAGAATTTCAGTTACTCGTAAGCCGGTAAAAGGTGCAGCGATCAATTCAAGTATTGTGTTTGGAATCTGTTGTTGTTAACTGTCAATGTGAAGCCTGAATGCAGCCACCATCAGTGTAGGAAATCCAAATGAACCCATGAATCTGACCAAACTCTATTGCCGTAGCCAAATCAGGCACACTAAAAAGGATGACAGGTGACAAATTGAGTTAACCTAAAAATATAATGCAATGCTAAAAATATAATGCAATGCTAAAATACCCTCAGTCATATGAGCATTGTGTTCTTTAATTTACAGTTGTTTAATTAATTATTAAGATAATATTGTCTTACGTACAATTTGTACATGTTTGGATAAAATCATCATTTGTTCATGTTGTGCAAATCAAAGAATATTTGTAGGTCACCCTCTGTGCATTTGCAGTTATTAAAGAGGCAAATTTAACTCCATAGGAAGTTAGCTTTGTGTGAGTGAGTGTGAGCGTGCAAGCTAACATCCACAAAGTCTTGTAAAGGACTCCATAGGTGTTATCAGGTTCCAAAAACAGAGTTTTCACTTTTATAAACATTTTATTTCTCGCTAGCTTTTATATAATATACCAGAAAGAAGCTGTTAGCTTTTTTGTGGTGTAGCAAGTAGCTACACAGGAAGGAAGATGTCACAGGAAGTGACATCACCATGCTAACCTCAGTGAACTGTCTTGAAAATAAGTTCAGAGGTGTTATTAGATTACAAAAACAGCATTTTCAGTTTTAGGAGTGTTTCTCGCTAGCTTTTACAAAATCTATGAGAACCGTGTATATAAACACACAAAAAGAAACGGTTTGAAGAGACTAGCGACTGGCGTCATGGTGCAGCTTTACTCTTGGCTGTTACCCGCATCACTCAAAAACAAGATGGATCAGACTGAAGCAGAATTTGACTTTTTAACATCTTAAAATGTATCAAGGTTAGCTTTCTTTGAACTTGTCCAAGGTCTGTGTCCCAAGAATGTTCCCTGTGAATTTCAAGAGTCTGGCAGTAATTGGGCTGGACTTGTGCTGAGCACAGACAGACGGACGGACAGGAGACAAGCCTTCGCAATATCCAATGGCCATATTTGTTGGCCTTGGGTAAAAACAAGACACGACAAGTCATCCCATATACAGAACATAGCCATTATTGTTGAGTGCTTTCTGTGTGTCTGCGTAGTGGTGAGCTTGTAGACGACATGAACAACATAGAACTCAATGCAGTAGATACTGGTGTGGTTGCCGTTTGCATTGTACAGTATCTGTACGAGCTTTTGTCATTCACCAGAGTAAATTTCATTTACGGCTGCCTCTGGATCCTCACAGCAGATCTAGTACAGATCTGCATTGGGATATAATTGGGAAATACATTTTAATTCTAGTCAGTAGGAGGACTGAGCAGATGTTTCAAAAATGGCAATGTTACTGATCTAACGCCACACATTTATTAGTAAAAAAAAACTGTCAATTCTATTAGGAAAATTGCATAAATTGCATTAGGATTAACTGAGAGAAATCAAAGTGTCTGCAAGGCTCATTTTCTCTCTTTATCTTTGTAAAGTGGCATTACCAGAGAAGAAACACAACATCTGGTGATGTCTGTGTTCCAGACTGGAAGCAGGATTTGTAACAGCACAGGTGTTGAACATGACAGTTTATCTCGATTGTTAGTTTGTTCAAGAATGTTAAAATCCTTTTGAAAATGTGGGGCTGCAAATAAAATCTGGTGTATATTTTTAAGTTGTTTGCATTGGACTTTATTGAACATCTGTACTTTGAGCAATCAACTCCTTGATGCTGTGTTTGGCAACTAAAATAAGTGTCTGGCTGTAGAGTGTCAGGCAGTGAAATTTCTTTCTTTCATTCAGGCATTCGTTTTCTGTCATTTGTCTGCGTTGCAATGGCCTCCTCGTCATGGAACGGTGTACCAGCTCTTTACCCTCACAAGGACACTGGTAGAGGTTTGGGAATATAGCCATGCAGTCTACATGAACTATGTGGACTTGGAAAAGGTGTAAGGTGTCCTGTGGGGATGCTGTGGACGTATGGGGAAGTGGAACCAATGCAATGCATGATGGCATGTCCATACGACTAAAGTAGGACCTGCGTCTGCATTTTCTGCATTACTTCAGGCTTGTTTTCAGTAGGTGTTGGACTCCAACAGGGCTGGCCCTTGCCACCAGTCTTGTTTGTGATGTTCATGGACAGGATTTCAAAGCGCAGTCAGGGACTTGAGCTTATCCAGTTTGGTGACCTAAGAATTAATTTCTACTTTTTTGCAGATGATGTAGTTCTGTTGGCTTCATCTGATGTGCCCTCAGATGTGTACTGCAGATGTGTACTGCAGGATCAACACCTTTCTCCTACTGACATTCATTCCCTTTCTCTCTAGAGCATATCTCCACCTCCCCAGGTTTCCAGGTTTGTCTCAACCTGCTCCCTACTCCCTGTAGATCATAATTTCATCTGTAATCCTTTTTAACTCATCAACTTAAGCAAATATTGTGTAGAATGAGCACGCTATCACATGTGAAGAATGCAATTTTTCCAAATAGATTTCTTTCATATGTAATAAAAAAAAACCAAAAAAAAAAACCCTGCATTTATTTTGAATAATCACTGAATAAACAGGGTTATCATCAAGTTTTGGAAATGTTGAAAAAATGTTGATAATACACAGTTGCAAACTATGCAATTACTGCCAACTGCCTCACACTATTGGTGCCTCGTGGTAGGAACAGGCCGGCAAGAAAACAAATGACAACAAAAAGGCAGTTATAAACAATATTAAAAGTATATAATTGCAAACACTCACAAGCTGCACCATTTTCAGTGATTACTTCAGGACCTGTAATGTGCATTATGTATGAACAGCTATCACATCATATTTGTAACATGTGTGAGAGAACCATAGACTGTGACTTGAAGAGTGCACACTTTCCCTCTCCCTCCTCCTTCTCCTGCTCATTGTTGATTCCGGCGATGTTACTTATCCTGACACTAATGACTTTCAGACTTTTACAGCCTTCTTATTTGTGGAACAAACATTTCTGAGGCTATTTGAGGCATACAAACCATAAATAATCTGAAGTTACTTAATGGAGGTAATTGTCTGCTTGGCAATGAAGTTGGGATAAGTGCACCTTTATTCTAAAATGTTCAAAAAAAAGCATTGAAAACCACAACTTGTGTGCAAATTAAGAGCAAGGCTGTCACCAGTTGCTGCACATTACTGATGTTTGTCTGTAGTAAAAACAGAAGAAAAAAGACAAATCTGACAGCAGAAATATATAATTACATTTGTTCATGCACATCCTGAAAAGCTGTCAGTAATTATGACTTGCTGTGATATTGCTACAACATGGCAATCACATGCTTCACATAAAAGCAATTATCATACAATCTTTGGCACAAGAGAGAGCTGTAATGGATGCATACAATTAAAATAACCCTGTGTTGATCTGCCTGGGTATTCCACAGTGATCATTTTAAGCAAGTATCAGCTCACTGTCAAGAGGAAGTGAGGGAGGGAAGGGTTTTATGGCATTTTGAAAAAAAGTCATTTATACAATGTATGTGCCATATGATTATTTGCTCCATAACAAAGTCTCTTTGTCTTCGTGGACATGTGTGAAATCAGTCCTGGCAAAGAGTCTGCTCTGAACTTTCCCGTCAGAAAAGTGCGCATGGAAGACTGGCAGCAGTAGAATTTTGGACCATTACCGCCTGCAACTTGTGTTGCATTCCCACCCCCCCCACAAATCTGCGATGTGTATTTCCACTCACGGCCACACCTGCAAAACTCTGAAAATTTATGCCCATACAATAATGGAGATGCATTGATTTTGTGTTTTCTCCCATCCCATCAGGAGAAAACACATCATTTAGGCTATTAATAAAGAGATTCATCAAATCAAAATCAAATCAAATCAATTTTATTTATATAGCGCCAAATCACAACAAACAGTTGCCCCAAGGCGCTTTATACTGTAAGGCAAAGCCATACAATAATTACGGAAAAACCCCAACGGTCAAAACGACCCCCTGTGAGCAAGCACTTGGTGACAGTGGGAAGGAAAAACTCCCTTTTAACAGGAAGAAACCTCCAGCAGAACCAGGCTCAGGGAGGGGCAGTCTTCTGCTGGGACTGGTTGGGGCTGAGGGAGAGAACCAGGAAAAAGACATGCTGTGGAGGGGAGCAGAGATCAATCACTAATGATTAAATGCAGAGTGGTGCATACAGAGCAAAAAGAGAAAGAAACAGTGCATCATGGGAACCCCCCAGCAGTCTAAGTCTATAGCAGCATAACTAAGGGATGGTTCAGGGTCACCTGATCCAGCCCTAACTATAAGCTTTAGCAAAAAGGAAAGTTTTAAGCCTAATCTTAAAAGTAGAGAGGGTGTCTGTCTCCCTGATCCGAATTGGGAGCTGGTTCCAGAGGAGAGGAGTCTGAAAGCTGAAGGCTCTGCCTCCCATTCTACTCTTACAAACCCTAGGAACTACAAGTAAGCTTGCAGTCTGAGAGCGAAGCGCTCTATTGGGGTGATAAGGTACTATAAGGTCCCTACAATAGGATGGGACCTGATTATTCAAAACCTTATAAGTAAGAAGAAGAATTTTAAATTTATTCTAGAATTAACAGGAAGCCAATGAAGAGAGGCCAATATGGGTGAGATATGCTCTCTCCTTCTAATCCCCGTCAGTACTCTAGCTGCAGCATTTTGAATTAACTGAAGGCTTTTCAGGGAACTTTTAGGACAACCTGATAATAATGAATTACAATAGTCCAGCCTAGAGGAAATAAATGCATGAATTAGTTTTTCAGCATCACTCTGAGACAAGACCTTTCTAATTTTAGAGATATTGTGCAAATGCAAAAAAGCAGACCTACATATTTGTTTAATATGCGCATTGAATGACATGTATGTCCCTCTATTCCTGTAATATGGTTGCATTAGAGAGGTTTTGAACACGCTTGAAGCGAAATGTGCTCTGAACTCAACAACACACATCGGTAATGCAGACATGCCATGCTGCAATATGGCGTGTTTCTCTACAATCCTGGCATAACACTCATTCCTGTCACATTATGTTGCAGTGGACAGTCAAAAGATATGATAACAGGCTTAAGATGTGATAACACAGTAGACACGTCATAGACTTCAAACTAGAACACACAGATTAATGTTGTGAAGTGTGCACAGAAAGACGTATTACTGACAAACAAATGGTATCGCTAACTATTACTCTGCGAGCAAAACTAATTAAATCAACTACTTTAAGAGAAGCTAAATGCCTATTTATGCTACCACACAATGCTTTGTAATTTTTTTTTTATTATTTTGTACAGCACATGCACTGAAAGAAAAAGCTTGTATCCTGTATTACAAGTCTATATTTACTCAGAGCAGATATTAAAATCATGTGTGTTTAGTTCAGTAGACATGCGATGCTGTGAGGCTATCAGAAACAGATGCATTACTCTTAGCCAAAAGAGCAGTGCATTTTGATATTCTACGGCACAGGTGCACACATAAAGTCCTCCTGTGTCTGTACTGGGAGAGGTGTTATGAATAATTATTTCAACTAAGATCTTCATCAATAAGAGACATGTTCTAAGTAGAGCACGGTGGTGCAAGCATTTAGTGCGCTGGCTTTCAAAAGAGATGGTCCCTGGTTCAAAACCACACGCGCCCCATTCGTGCACATCTTGAGTTTAGACATGAAGGACATCAAGCATAAATCCTGTGACAAGTCAACATGCAGATCTGCAGTCGTGACCCTGAGCAAAAAAAAAAAAAAAAAAAAAAGAAAAAAAGGGGGGGATCCTCACATGAATGTATTTTAGAGTGAAAACTTTTTATGTCGTACACATGAAGCTCACTGTAAACAAAGTGCTGTGGCACGCTGCACAGTCATGACTCATGACTCTTGATACATCTTGATACGGCACACCTGTGAGGTGGGATGGATTATCTCAGCAAAGGAGAAGTGCTCACTATCACAGATTTAGACTGGTTTGTGAACAATATTTGAGGGAAATGATGATAGTGTATGTGGAAAAAGTTTTAGATCTTTGAGTTCATCTCATACAAAATGGGAGCAAAAACAAAAGTGTTGTGTTTATATTTTTGTTGAGTGTCATATATGAGCATGCAGTACAGTGAAACTGTTGGGTTCCTGTGGTAACTCCCACTGCGGCTGCATCTGTGTCTGTCTCTGTATGTGTATGTGCACCTGTTGCTATTCCCGTCTGCTCCTGTTGTCCACTGCTCCTGTTAAATTAAACACATTCTATTTAAGCTGAAAGTAGCGTGTGGACACCGCATACTTTTACACGATTCTCCTTTGTTGGCTGAGTCATCCTATCACTCCCCATCCCGCAGGTGTTTTTCTTAGCCACCCTTTCTGCCCCCAGCAAAGTTCTAACTGCCCACTAATATGTGATTTGCATGGGTCCCACAGGACCCAATCCTAATGCCACCCTTTAGCATGAAGTTTATTTTCAGATGTGATGGTATCCTGGAGCTGACCACTGAGCAACATGAATCAATGTAGAAACACAAGGGGAGGTGGGGGTGGGGAAGCATGCGTCCATGTGTGCACGTGGGTTCATATCAGTCTCTGCAAGCATTTATCAGCGACCGATAAAATCAATCTAATTTCTCCATGTTTATGACTTCATTTCTCAAGACATATTTCACCAAAAATAAAACAATGCATCAGTGTTTTTATAATTCTTTATTTATTTAGAATATTCAGCTCATTTTACATTTCATTTACCAAAGATATGCACTTTAAAATGCACAGTGACAGAATGTTGAATAGTGTGATTAATGATCTGCTTATTGTGGCAGCGAGATCTGCCCTTTCTGGCCAGATTAGATAACACGTAAATAAGACTCATGTTCCTGAATGGCATCAGCCAAATGGAATCTATAGATTTCCTGCGTTTTCCGCTCATGTTTTTATTTATTCATTTTTGACTAGTTTGGAAGGTCATGTGACTTATACAATTCCAATGAAGTTGGGACATTGTGTGAAATGTAAATAAAAACAGAATACAATGTTTTGCAAATTCTCTTCAGCCTATATTCAATTGAATACACCACAAAGACAAGATATTAAATGTTCAAACTGATAAACTTTATTGTTTTTGTGCAAATATTTGCTCATTTTGAAATGGATGCCTGCAACATGTTTCAAAAAAGCTGGGACAGTGGTATGTTTACCATTGTGTTACATCACCTTTCCTTCTAACAACAAACAATAAGTGTTTGGGAACTGAGGACACTCATGATTGGGTATAAAAGCAGCATCCCCAAAAGTCTCAGTTGTTCACAAGCAAAGATGGGGGTGAGGATGTTTGTGAACAGCTACATGAAAAAATAGTCCAACAGTTTAAGAACAATGTTTCTCAACGTTCAGTTGCAAGGAATTTACGGATTCCATCATCTACAGTCCATAATATAATCAGAAAAATCAGAGAATCTGGAGAACTTTCCACACATAAGCGGCAAGGCCGAAAACCAACATTGAATGCCCGTGACCTTCAATCCCTCAAGCGGCACTGCATTAAAAACTGACAGCATTGTGTAAAGGATCTTACCGCATGGGCTCAGGAACACTACAGAAAACCATTGTCAGTTAACAAAGTTCGTCACTACATCTACAAGTGCAAGTTAAAACTCTACCATGCCAAGTGAAAGCTTGGCATGGTAGAGTTAAGGAGGTACAGGGTTCCTCTTTGTAAATATAATCGATATAAATATTCATTTATTCCATTATCAGTGAAGCTCATAAATCTGCAGATAGTTCAGGGAAGATAGCTTAAGGGTATGAATTGCGGAATCTGCACAAGGATGTTAATAATGTTGTGTATTTATATTTTATCCTTTGACTTACTGTGTTGTTTTTAATGTATGGGTGCTATGTATTGGATGTGTTGTTGTGTAGCAGACTCTGTCCAAGGCAAATTTCTCCTTAGGGAGACAAATAAAGACACTTTGACTTTGACTTTGACTTTATTTCAGCAAGACAATGCCAAGCCACATTTTGCACGTGTTACAACAGCGTGCAAAATAGTAAAAGAGTGCAGGTACTAGACTGGCCTGCCTGCAGTCTAGACCTGTCACCCATTGAAAATGTGTGGCACATTATACAAAATGCAACAACGGAGACCCTGGACTGTTGAACAACTGAAGTCATACATCGAGCAAGAATGGGAAAGAATTCCACCTATAAAACTTCAACAGTTAGTGCCCTCAGTTCCCAAACGCTTATTGAGTGTTGTTAGAAGGAAAGGTGATGTAACACAGTGATAAACATACCACTGTCCCAGCTTTTTTGAAACATGTTGCAGGCATCCATTTCAAAATGAGCAAATATTTATCAGTTTATCAGTTTGAACATTAAATATCTTGTCTTTGTGGTGTATTCAATTGAATATAGGTTGAAGAGGATTTGCAAATCAATGTATTCTGTTTTTATTTACATTTTACACAACATCCCAACTTCATTGGAATTGGGGTTGTACTCCAATATGACATATATACCAACAATATCACACATTTGTTGTTGTTATTATTAGTATCACTGATAATGATGATATTAATAATAACTATTTATGTAGGATTTACCCAGGAATCACAGCAGTTAAAAAAAAGAAAATAATAAAGCCAGTAATAAAAGTACCCCACAACAATATAAAAAATCCAAATTAGGGTGCGACTTATACTCTGGTTTGAGTTATAGTCTGGGAAATGTGGTGTATGTGATGCTTATTAACTCATTCAAATGCACGTGCTCTGGTTTATTTCAGTAGCGCCACTCTTTTCAGAAATCGCTTAATAATTTTGGTAAGTGCATTTTCAGTCATGCACATGCAAGCATGTGCACGCACTCATAGCATCATCATAGAACAATTATTATCTGTAAGGTTGAGTCTGAGAAAAAAAAATTAAAGGACCAGCTGCTATGCTCCATGAATACGCAAGTAAAACGGCATAGCAGCATGTGATATTTTCCTGGAAGATGGCCGCTGTTTTCCTACGAGGGGATTTGGTCTTCCTCTCTCCCCTTCCTCCCCTGTGGTGCCTTATTTGTGCAGTGGGAGCTCAAATGGCAGATTGTCTGCTGTGACACAGAGCAGAAGCTGTGTACTACACGGACGCCGTGAATGCTGCCATTGTTCCCTGATGTATTGTGACTCAGAGGGATTCTGAACATGCACGCAGACACGTTCGGCCCCATTCTGAGCGCAATCAGTCTTTTCTCTGATGACAGGCTAATGCAGCGGACATACACTGAGCAGATGGTCGGATAATTGGTGACTGCGTTACCTTTTACCTGGTGGCGGTAATTAATGCCAGCTTGACCTTTTCTCTGCGACTGCTTCATATAATTCGGACCCAAATGTTACTGCCACCATCTGTCATCTTTAGTCTCATCTCCCTCTCTCTCACTTTCTGTTATATCCATCTGAGCTTAGTCAGTCGTTTGCTGCAAACTTCGTCACTCTTTCTCAGCATGTCACATGTATCCACCACTTTATCGATATCGACCCGTTCCCATCTCCGTGTTGATGGCTGTCACCAGGATTCTTATCTCTTTAATGTTCGCCCTCTCTCCTTTTCTCCCCTGTGGTTTTGACATATTTCCAATCTATTTGTTTCTTCCCATTGCTTATCCAGGAAGGCAAGGGATTCTCTGCCAACTTTCCGTCAGTTCTTCAGCTCAGCATTCAGCCTGACCCATGTCAGCCTGTCCTCGATGAAGGTCCCTCCTGATTCACTGAGGTGAGTCGTCACACACGACGATTTAAAGGGACCTTTGAAAGCGGGAACATTGTGGCATGAGATGCAAATCACTGCAGGTTGATAAAAGCAGAGCTGTGCACCGTAGCCATTTGGAAGTCCTTCAGTTCATATTTAAAACCAACCATCCATCCAGCCATGCATCCATCTTATTATCTGCAACAAATTTGATTACAGTGTTGGAGCTTCTCTCAGTGCTCACTGTGATAGAGTGGATCTACACATTGGACAGCTCAGCACTCCATCACAGGCTTGCATGATCTGCATGTTTGGTTTGGCAAAACCTATGCCCGATGCCCTTCTGAACACAACCCTGCTTATGTATCTGGGCTTGGAACCAGCACAGAGTAGCTTATTTGATTTGGACACCCAGTCAGAATGTTACACAGTACTACCATGTTACCATATATACTGTACCATATACCATACCATATATATCCATTATTTTTTCAATTAATCATTTTTTTCTTTATTTTCTGATTAGTCAGTGATCTTATGGTTAATTTGTGTAAATCACGACCACAAATTTTGACAATAACATTAAACCTTGCATTTGAATATTTTACCATAAAAAGTATTTTTTTTTTTTTACAAATTTTAAAATATCTCAAAATATAAAGGACGTAATGTGCCAAAAATTAAATGGAAAAACAATATTATCAGTTATCAAGTTGTTCACCAATGAATATGGCTTTATACACCCTTCAGAAAACCATACACCATATACCTATAAATGATAAATGCACGCAGAACACAATGCACGTGCTCTCCCTTTGCTCACTGCCTCTGGGGGTACGGATGCGGGACCCGCAAAGAATCCAAGTCATGGCCATGGAGCTCTGTGGCTGCAGTTACCAAGACCATGCAGCGGCACTGCGCATCAAAACAGCGAGCGTAGTCTCTGGACCTGTTGCTGGAGTTGGATGCAACTCGGCACAGCAGACGGGGGCGGTGTGAGTGGCCCGCTGCGGCGCTTACCGAGCTCCCAGACTCAGTAAGCGCATCGGAGGCAGTGAGAGCAATCGTGGTGATGCTGACCAATGCCGCGACTGGCCCGCCTGATAAGGACGCAGAACACAATGCTCTGTTAAAAAAAGAGAAGAAGCATGCAAAATTGCACTAAAAAAATCCGCGAAACTGCGAGGCCCCGAAAGATGAACTGCGATATAGCGAGGGACCACTGTATTAAATTACACATTGACAATATCTACGCTCGCACGTGCCGTGACATCGCAACATATGTGTGGATTGGCTGATTACCAAGGTGACATTCACTTACTCGGGTGTTTCTGTGTAGGCTCTCAGTTGTCCAGGTGGTTTCCATAGTAGAGAAGCTTGAATCTTCGACTGGACTGGACTGGGTTACTTGACGCGAGGATGTTTCGCTTCAAATCGCAGAAGTTTCCTCAGCTAAAATTCTGCAGAAAATTCTGCTTTCTGACAGAAGTCAGACTTCCAGAGCAAGAATTTTAGCTGAGGAAGCTTCTGCGATTTGAAGCGAAACGTCCTTGCGTCAAGCAACCCAGTCCAGTCCAGTCGAAGATTCAAACTTCTCTACTTACTCGGGTGGTATGAAAAATATTACCGGTCTGCGAAAAATATCACAAGGGTGTATTGCTATTTATTCTTGAGTGTTTTATCCAATCATATTGGCGTATCATTTATAGGTATATGATAAGGAAGAAAATCTTTTACATAGCTTTACCTCTTCCTGAGATTCAGCAAGACAATGAAAAATACAATCCTAAAATATTTCCTCAGGCTCTAACAAGTATTTTCATTATCAATTAATTATTACTGTAGTAATCCATTATTTCAGTGGTGTCCAAACTATTTCAGAAAGGGCCGAGAGGGTGCAGGTTTTCCTTGCAGCCACTGACTCCAGCAGGTGATTTCACTGATTAACATCACTTTGAACAGGTGGGATGAGTTCATTAGTGAAATCACCTGCTGGAGTCAGTGGCTGCAAGGAAAACCTGCACCCTCTCGGCCCTTTCTGGAATACTTTGGACACCACTGCATTATGTGTTTGGTCCATATGTATATTGCGTCACTTCGTCCCACTCTGGGCTTGAACTCACAGTCCCCAGGAAAGGAGGCAGGTTCTCTAATCACTAGGCTGTATTGCTCCACAAGTTCATATTATTCAGTGTTTTATATATTACCAATAAAACCTTAAAGTCTGCTTGTTTATGTACAATGCGCAGCGTTACCACAGTTAGTTTAGTTAATTTCCTTACATTCAGCAGCTGTTGTTGGCAACTGCTGAATGCAACTAATAAAGTAACTAGTAATCTAACTTAGGTGCTTTTAAAATGGAGTAATCAGTAAAGTAATGTTACTTTTACGAGGAGTAATCAATAATCGGATTACTTTTTCCAAAGTAAACAGCAACACTGACAACCAGTAGGTGGATTCAAATTAACGTTGACATTGTATGATTACATTCTCTGTATTGGTTAAAAATCTAGCAGCTTTTTATGCATCAGCAGCTACATTTGGAAGTATATGAAGCCTTCTAGTCGCAGCTACAAATGAGCAGTTTAAAAGGGAAATCGGTCACATTTGACTTGTTTGTTCTTTTTTTAATAATGGGGCTGGCAGCTTCTCTTCTGAGAATGGTGGCATAGTTTTTTTTGTTGTTTTGTTTTTTGAGCAGATGCTGATAGTGTAACAGAAATTAACTCTCAATTTCCTTGATTGTGATCTTGATAGGTTCTTCAATGTGAATGATGTGAGCGGTCTTGTTAGTTCCACTTCTTCTATTTGATACACATCCATTTATACTTATATTTAGTGCTACTGGACTCTAACTGCACACCAGAGAGTTTAAATGAATTTCTTGCTGCCTCATTTTTTTTAATTTATATAGGTTATATATACCTTCAGTTACTGGATAAATGGCACATGAAGGCTCACTGCTAAAGGGCTTTTAATTTCACGTCTGCAGCTAACATTTGGCAAAATAAAAGACTTTAAATGTGCTATCCTGGTCTGTGTTTCAGAGCTTTTGTATGGATGATGCTGAATGTCCTTGAGAGGATGGTAGTAATCCATCATCAGTACAAACAGTATAATTCAGAGCATGTTTTTGGTTTGATTATTTCTGCCTTGAATGCTGAAAGATATTCCACCATTTGGGGGCAGTTTGAGTTAAAAAGGAAAGAAACACACAAAACTGGCTTACATTTTAGTGCCATTAGTAGGGGAGCTGAGACCACGATCTTTGTACTCAACCTCATCTTTTTACAAAACTTTTAGCCTCCTTGGATTATTATATAAATTATATATATTATATTATTATCAGGATCTCTCCCAAAATAAAAAAAAATGGCCTTGAAGCCCAATATTCAAGATGGTGCCAAAACATATTCCATGAGAAGAAAGTCTTAAGTCACAAATAAATACACTTGTGCCTCTGTAATTTTATTTGTGAGTTTCAAATTAAAAATGTAATCCAACATGACAGATAAAGGACTGTTTTGCAATGAAATGCCCCTAAAATACAATAAACAAAATAATGAGGAGTAAAAGAACATTATATTTTGATGGCCATTTTGGATGCCATTTTGAATATCTGGTTTGAGGCCAGTTTTTATATCTGGGGAAATCCTGATTGTGCTTTGGATAATCTAAGGATCATAAAAAGGTTGATTTGATTTAGTTTTGAAGGGTTGTTCTCGCTCCCCAGTTGTTACTGGGTGTCAGAGTTTCCTGTTCATCTATTATTATACAAATAATAAATGTTTGAGTTCAATGGTACAAATATTTCATGAGGTGAAAGATGGCATGTTCCATTCAATGAGGTGAAGCAGAGTTGAATAGTACGTTCCAGCTTTCACCGAATTAAATATTTGTTCAATTGAAAGAATTAAAAACATTCATTGTTTGTTTTATACAACTAACAACTAACAACGGCTAAAATAGATGCTTGTCATTTGATATTTTGATTAATTTATAAACAACAGAAAAGGGACTTACATTTTTGTGTGCATCACTGGTGCTTTGACATTAACAGTCCAACACAAACTTTAAATAGGAGTCCAAAATTGTTCGGTCAACTTGGAAAAACAGATAGTAGTCCATGATGCGTGCACTGACTTCAAGTACTTCACAAAAAAAAAGACTGTGTACTTCCTCAGTCCAGCGAATTTTTTTTTTTTGTGTGTGTCTGTGTGTGTGTGTGTGTGTGTGTGTGTTCAAAGAATTAGCACCATCAATTAGCTCCTTCAAATCGTCATCCGTCAGCAAAGCAAACTCCACCATGTTTAGATAAATGCCGCCTCCACTAGTTGGCAGTGGTCACAGCATGCAATGGTATAAAACATATGGAACCAAATTTGCATGGTAATTGGAACCAAATTGCACGCTAAATGCAATGCAACACAAATGAGATGAATAATCCATGTCATGTGACATACAAAGCACCAATCAAATCACAAGAATTCACACCACCGTTATATAAATATATATATTGACGGAAGACCAAGGTGCAGGAGTGTCTTTGTGAAGGACTGTGGTTAACCTCAGTGAGTGGCCATGATAGTTAGTATTTAACAGATGCAGTAAATGGAGGATTGCAGTTTTACACTTCCTCTGTTAAAGACACACTCGCCAACAACAACAAATCAATACTGGAGCAAACAAATGAAGCTGCCAACAGCTGAGATGGTGATGAACTGCATGATGGATGTCAGCCAAACTAGACTCCTCACGTAACATTTTTTTACCTCCTCATGTTGTGTAACTCTTGAGTAATCAATGCACAAGTAAGCCTCCAGCAGAACACTGAAGTGCAAATGTCATTTTGTTTTGGGAGCCATCTGTTCAACTGTCTACTACATCTTTCGGAATAAATGTTGAGAGTTTTAGGTGGTTTCTGATGGAACTGTGGGGAGCTGCGAGTCTTTTGTCAAAGCTACTTTTCTGTAAATCCTTCAAAAGTTGAAGTATGCAGATGTGAGACAGAAGGGAGATGATCTGTTTGGCTGAAAAGAAGCAGTTCGACTTTTTTTTTTTTTTGTAATTACTTTAAATCTGACTTATTTGAGATCATTTTCCCCATTTCTTCTGTCTCTGACACTCTGCTTCATTTTTCCACTTTTCTCTCTCATAAACTGCTCTTCCATTAATCTCACCCTTCACAATTTTATTGTTTTGGTCCCCTTTGCTTTTCTGTCTTTTTATCCATCACACTCTGCCTGTATTTTCCTGCAGGGCTCTGTTTCTAGGTCTGTCTAATAACCCTCATATCACTGACTTACACCTGGACATCAGCAGCTGTGAGGTACACTCTGACAGTTGGAGGTATATTCACTTATCTCTTACCGGTTTAACTCCCGCGCATGCTCTCATCGTGTTCCGTTTCCCTCTCTTTCGTCCCTCACAGCTGAGGTCAGCAGGTGCTGGAGTCATTCAAGAGCTGTTTCCTCGAGTTTCATGTGTGGGCACTTTAGACATCACTGATAATGGTAACATATCTGTACTCGTACCCTTTAGGCTGCTTACGCATACAGTCGATTTCATATGCATTTGGACAACGACACTATTTCTGCCTCTGTACACCACCGCAATGTTTGTGAAATGACACATTCAATTCTAATGAAACTTGGTGTAGGGGGTGTAGCACAGATCAAGAAAGAACCTGTTCAGTCATCCTCAGAATTACTGTTCAGAAATGCAAACCAACCAATTATTGTTTTTTGGTACATAAACAATAAAAAAGAAAAGAAAAAACACTTCTGTAAGAAGTAAAAGAGTCAAATAAGAAAAACTATATTCACTGTTAAATAAATATAACATAATGAAATGGGACTGTGCAAAACCAGGTAAATGTATTGCATTTATATAGCACTTTTCCATCTATATCAGAAGCTCAAAGCGCTTTACAGTGATGCCTCACATTTACCCATTCACACAGACACACTTACACACCGATGTCAGGGTGCTGCCACGCAAGGCACTCACTATACACCAGGAGCAACTTGAAGATTAAGGACCTTGCCCAAGGGTCCATAGTGATTGTCCGGCCAGACGGGGGTTTGAACCAAGGGTCCTCTGGTGTGAAGCCCAGTTTGCTTAACTACTACACCATCACTTCTCCAGGTGATTGGAGTTCAGATGTACAGTACCTTACAGTGTAGAGATGACCAATCTGTACTTTATGGCAGTGGGGGGTGCAGTGCAAGTGGGGGTCACTTCCGTTATGAATTTGTCTAGCGGCAGATGGAAAGAAGCTGTTCTTGTGTCTTGAGATTTTGGACTTCAGCCCCAATCTTCCTTGCTCACCTCCGGGTCCTGGAGGTAGACAGGTCCTGTAGGGATGGCAAACTGCAGTCGACCGCCTTCTCTGCTGCATGGATGATATGATGCAGTCTCCTCCTGTCCTTAGCAGTGGCAGCAGTGTACCAGACGGTGATGGAAGAGCAGAGGATGGACTCGATGGCAGTGATTTTATTTTGCATGCTGAAATAAATAAATTGATGCAAATTGACACATTTATTGGTACCCTTTAATGAATTTACAGTAAATTGTTACTATTACAACCTGTTTTCTTTAGACAAGTCGGAACGTGGCGATACATGAAGATTTCCAATTCACTACTATGTCTTGGACTTCATTTTCATCAGTCATTAAGAAATACAAACTCCATGGTGCTGTATAGTAAATCTGTCTGGAGTAGGTAGTTTTCAAAACTGAGTGATTATGAAAAACTAGCGAGGGAACCATCAAGACACCCATGACAACTGCAAAAAAGTTATAGCCTTCTGTGGCTGTGATTGGAGAAACTGAGTGCAACTTCTGTCTGTTGGATCGCCAGTCACAGCTTCATATTGGAGTAAGACAAAGAAGCATTGGTCAGATCTAGGCTTCAGTCTCTCATGTGCCTTCTGGTACATTGTAGTTGAAAGTCCTTCTGTTTGCCATTCCACCACTATAGGCACTATTGTCTGGTGTGGCTCTGGATCTAGGAGCAAGTCCTATCTTTGATCCTTAATGCTGAAATTTAAGATTAATTAATTTGATCAAAGCAATCGGAGCAATGGCTAATGCTGTATGTTTGTTGAACCTATTGATTGTGTCATTTTAACTTGTTGAAACTCATTGTGATGGTGTACAGAGGGGAAAAAAAAATTCCAAAATAGTCCAAAGACTTGTGTGCCTGACTGTAGCCTAGCATGAAGTATTCCAGTATGTTTCACACCTGTTCTTTTATTTGGTTCATTGCTTGAGCAAGAACTCAACATAATCGCATTGGCCCTCATGTATCAACGTTGCGTACGGCGATATTTGAGCGTATATGGGGTGTACGCCAAAACGGCTGCGCTACTTGGCATTTATCAATGTGGTCGTTGGCGTACGCTGCGCAGAAAATATACACCAGGTCGAGAGGTGGCGTAAATTATAGACCAAAATGAACCAGCGCTGGAATCCACATAAAAATGAAGATGATCAACATGATAAACAGTGCCATTATACAAATCAATGCATATGTTATATAAATAACACTTTCCTGATTATATTACATAATAATCAATACAAATCCCGCCTTTGTGGGATTGTTATGGAGCACGATCCGTGGTCACAGCGCTGACTGCAAAGAAAGCGCTGCTCGCCTTTTTCTCCAGACTTCGAGCCTGGAGCCAGAGCAGCACTGAGCTTAACTTCATGTGGTGTGATTGTTTTAGACTATGAAATTGATAATAACAACTGTAGTTTCGTCATTCCCTTAATTCGCCCGTGCTGCAACCAGGTTTTGTCGTCTCCATTCGGTTGTCACAATAAAATAAATACAGAAATACATTTAAAAAATAAAGAAATCTGACAGATTAGGCGTGTCTTATTAATTGAGCGAGCAAATATCCACATGTCAAGAATTATTGACATGTGAAAAGAGAATACAGTGGTCCCTCGCTATAACGCTGTTCACCTGTCGTGGCCTCGGAGTCCCGCGGAGTATTTAGTCCAATTTTGCATGCCTTTTTTTTTTTTTACAGTGTTCTGTGTTCTGCGTATCTGTTTATAAGAATCTTGTTGCCCAGAAGAGAAAAGAGCGCCAACAACTACTCATAAATGTGTTTGTCACACGGACACAAACACCTGCTACAGCGAGATGTGAGTGGGAAAAGGCGCAGCGCCAGGATGCAGAGGCCCGATCTGTGAAATACTGGTGAGTCACTATTAATAATTTCTTATGTGTGCGACCTCGTTCGTTGATCGTTAAAATTTATTTGTTAGTTCTAAATGCCATCATAATTATTTATAGGAAAACATTCTATTTTTATTTCTCAAACAAATGTTTGGGCCTGAAAACAGTTTGGTATTATTTTCCTACTAAGGTTTGAACTTTGAGAGTGTTTACACACAAGAGAAAAGTGAGACAGTGTTCATGCCTGATTGAGAAAGTGTATAAACTGTGTAGTGAGGGGTTTTACAGCTTTGAAACGTCTATAATAATTGTAAAAAATAACGCTGACTACGTCGCGGTTTCGCGTATTACGGGCTATTTTTTTAGAACGTAACTCCAACGATCAATGAGGGACCACTGTAACACTTTATTGATTATATACTACAAAACAATTGATACGACGGCTGCTTTTGACGTTCTATTGGCACGCGTCGTGATTGGTGGTGTTCTTTTTCATTGCCGTCTTCCCGGCTTCCATGTTGTAAAATGAGGGTGTGTCTGAAGCGGAGTCTGAATATTTATGGGTGTGTTTATTATAATTACAATCGTTTCCACCCGCCGTGTTTATCAAGATCACGTCAGGCGTACGCCAGAAATGGGCAGGTGCGCACTGCTTGATACATGTCACGGCGGTGTATTTCAAGTTTACGCTGTAAATTTACGCCACGACTGCGCAACATTGATACATGAGGCCCATTGTGATCCCACTGGTGTAGCACTTGTACTCCAGTGATGTGCACTGCATGTGTTGTGTGCAGGTTTGGATGCTGACTTACTGGCTGTTATCCCAGCATTCTCCAGGCACCCCTCCCTCAAACACCTGATGTTAGGGAAGAACTTCAACATCAAGGGCAGGTACGGGCCGTGCCGGGACCCGCAGCGGTACAGATAGTGAGGTAGATGATACTGATGATGAATGTCTTCCTGTTCTCTGCCTCCTCAGGGTGTTGGATGAAATTCTGCAGAAACTAGTTCATTTGGTGCAGGAAGAAGAGTGTGTGAGTTGAATTATGCAACATATTGTACACATGCACACAGAAATCCTCTGCAGCATTCTGCACAGATGCACGCCTACACACGCCTGTATTCACAGATTTGTTGCCAGAAAACCAATTTCTTTATGTGCACAAAGTCTCGCATCTCACCCTTTAATTTTTTGCATCCTCTCCACCATTCTAGCTCATTCTCGCACCTCCTGCACACATAAGCTGCAAACATACACACGAGTCATGTTCTGTGAAGTCCCAGCGAATGACTCATTTGGTTTTATTTCATCCTCGATGGTTCCGAGGCTTTTTCTCCTCTCTGCTTTGTAAATCTGGCATTGAGAAGCTTTCTTAATTATTTACCACTGTTGATGGTGATAGCTCACAAACGTGCACTCAGTGAAGTATGTACACGGAGGTGCAGATGGATGTTGATGTTTAAAGGCATTCACAGGTTTGTTAGGGATGATGACGCATACAGCATTGTCGTTGACAGAAAATATGTGCATCTGGGAGATGGAATGTGTCAGTTATTAGGGCCTCAGGATCGTATGACTGCTACTTGCAGATGGTTTACTTTAGTTTTGAAGGCTTCTTCAGACTGAGCTCCAGTGCTCATTGAGGCAGGATGGAGCAGAGTGAACCTGTAAGGCAGAGATGGTGCTTTGTCAGAGGTTGTGAATTATTGCTCAGGCAGATGGAGATTGAGTACCTTGGGGTCTTTATCACAAGGAAGGATAAAGCAGACTGTGGTATCACCTGGTAGATTTCGGTGTGTCATCAAGAATCTGGTCATTACAATGGTTTATCATGGTGAAGATCAAGCTGAGTGGGAAAGCAAAGGTTTCACTTTGCTCATTTACTGTAATGAGTTTTGGCCCATAACTGAAAGAATGAGATTATAGATGCTTGTGATGGAAATAATTTGATTTATTTGTTTATTTATTTCCATGGACTGAACTTTGAAGACCCTGTAAGGTGGTGTAACAAGGTAGCAGTTGAACATTGGTCATTCTGATTTTTGGCATGTAAGAAGAGAGATTCCCTGAATGTCTGCTTTTGAATGATTTATGACTCGTCGAATTTGAATCTATCTCTTGGGCAGACCCTGGAGGGATTACACATCATATTGTTTGAGAACAATGTATATGTGTTTGTCATAAATAAATAAATAATAATAATCTCCCTTTCATCTCACCTGGGGAGGGTGGTATGTGTGTTCCTCAAGCTTGGGTCTTCTACCAGAGGCCTAAGGGTTTGAGGGTTCGGTGCAGGGTCTTAACTGGACTCTTCTGGACAGAGACCTCTGATGTTGTGCCTGGAATCTTCTGGAGCCACTGTTTCCATTTGAGTGTTAAGGGCCTTTCACACTGAATACGTCAGATGAGTCAAATGCGTCAAAAATCGGTCTAAAAAGCATCATTTTCAATGAGACGTGTTGCTTTTTAGATGCGTCAGAAGCGTCGCATCAAAAGCCGAGCTAAACCGACGCTTCTGACGGGATCGCACATTGCCGCTTGTCAGCAGGCTGACGCAGTCAAAGTTCAATCCAATCCAACTTTCGATGTTCTGAGCTGTGACGTAGCTTTGCGTTGTCCAATAGGAACGACGCGTCAGGCCAAAACACGGAAGACGAGTGGCAGAAACCACTGATCTCTACGAAATGGATCGGTGTAGAAACCACTGATCTCTACAAAAGGGATTGGTACAGAAACCACTGATCTGGGCAAAACAAACGTGTCACAGGACTGCTCATTTATCAAATCAAATCAATTTTATTTATATAGCGCCAAATCACAACAAACAGTTGCCCCAAGGCGCTTTATATTGTAAGGCAAGGCCATACAATAATTACGGAAAAACCCCAATGGTCAAAACGACCCCCTGTGAGCAAGCACTTGGCAACAGTGGGAAGGAAAAACTCCCTTTTAACAGGAAGAAACCGCCAGCAGAACCAGGCTCAGGGAGGGGCAGTCTTCTGCTGGGACTGGTCGGGGCTGAGGGAGAGAACCAGGAAAAAGACATCCTGTGGAGGGGAGCAGGGATCAATCACTAATGATTAAATGCAGAGTGGTGCATACAGAGCAAAAAGAGAAAGAAACACTCAGTGCATCATGGGAACCCCCCAGCAGTCTAAGTCTATAGCAGCACAACTAAGGGATGGTTCAGGGTCACCTGATCCAGCCCTAACTATAAGCTTTAGCAAAAAGGAAAGTTTTAAGCCTAATCTTAAAAGTAGAGAGGGTGTCTGTCTCCCTGATCTGAATTGGGAGCTGGTTCCACAGGAGAGGAGCCTGAAAGCTGAAGGCTCTGCCTCCCATTCTACTCTTACAAACCCTAGGAACTACAAGTAAGCCTGCAGTCTGAGAGCGAAGCGCTCTATTGGGGTGATATCGTACTATGACGTCCCTAAGATAAGATGGGACCTGATTATTCAAAACCTTATAAGTAAGAAGAAGAATTTTAAATTCTGTTCTAGAATTAACAGGAAGCCAATGAAAAGAGGCCAATGTGGGTGAGATATGCTCTCTCCTTCTAGTCCCTGTCAGTACTCTAGCTGCCGCATTTTGAATTAACTGAAGGCTTTTCAGGGAACTTTTAGGACAACCTGATAATAATGAATTACAATAGTCCAGCCTAGAGGAAATAAATGCATGAATTAGTTTTTCAGCATCACTCTGAGACAAGACCTTTCTAATTTTAGAGATATTGCGCAAATGCAAAAAAGCAGTCCTACATATTTGTTTAATATGCGCATTGAATGACATATCCTGATCAAAAATGACTCCAAGATTTCTCACAGTATTACTAGAGGTCAGGGTAATGCCATCCAGAGTAAGGATCTGGTTAGACACCATGTTTCTAAGATTTGTGGGGCCAAGTACAATAAATTCAGTTTTATCTGAGTTTAAAAGCAGGAAATTAGAGGTCATCCATGTCTTTGTCTGTAAGACAATCCTGCAGTTTAGCTAATTGGTGTGTGTCCTCTGGCTTCATGGATAGATAAAGCTGGGTTTATGGAGCAGTTTTCTGAAGAAAAATCCTTTGAAATGTTTTTTGTTGTTGTTACCTCAGAATTTCTGATTACTGTTAAAAGTTTAGAACACTTGTAATTAAAATAACTAAATAAGTCAAGAAATGGTTCTTTAGAAACCTTTCATCTGTAAATTAAAACCACCTGTTATTTCAGATTAGATCATTTCTTGTTTAACATAAGGAACCTCTGACATTTATTTTTAGACAAAATAACATGGAAATTTGTACATTTTTTTTTTTAAGTCTGGTAGATTATTTATATCTCATTTAAACCAGAAAAACAGACACTGTGAATAAATACAAATGTTTATTATAAATGCAACAGGAAATAATTTAACAGTGACTGCAGTGTGATTGTAAAGTAGGATTTCTGTGACATAAACCTCATGATGATTTTTTTATATATCGTCATTTCAACTTGTAATTT
The DNA here is from genome assembly GCF_902500255.1 of Thalassophryne amazonica. Lineage (NCBI taxonomy): Eukaryota > Metazoa > Chordata > Actinopteri > Batrachoidiformes > Batrachoididae > Thalassophryne > Thalassophryne amazonica. The sequence goes on from NC_047114.1 coordinate 48,480,939, forward strand.
TGCCAAAATATGTAATTGCCTTTAATGTTGTTATCAGGACAGAGTCATTTCTATAATATGAATTTGAGTGCAATAACTGGAGAGCTTCTACCTGTGCAAATGTATTTTGACTTTGATTTTGTGGACATTTTTAATGATCCGTTCATTTATTGTTAAAATATAAAATGAAACGGCTTTTGAAAAAATAATAAAATAGTTGCTGTTGAAAGAGGAAAGAGCCTTTTATTTAGAAGCAGGTGATGTTCTGCTGGATTCTTGGGACCAGATGAAGGTCTCTTCTGCAGCTTTGAACTCTGGTGGTGTTGCTGAAAGACACTTTTGTCCTATTTTGAAGAGCAGAGATGTTTTCTTTCAACTGGACTTCATGGTGTTCAGCTCATCAATGGAAGTTTGGTTGTCTGCACAGCAAATGTTCCTGATTGGGACAAATAAAAATATTTCTTTAAAAATAAAGAAACACTAAACAGTTTATATATAAAAAAAAAAAGGGAAAAAAAAAACGATGTTAAAAAACGCCCGAAAAAATAAGTTATTTAAAGTTGAGCTTTTGTGGTGTCTGAAAAAAGCTGTAGCTTTATTTGGTAAAAATAAAAAGACTGAACCATTTAGAAATTAAAGCGATCACTCAGATCAACGGTGCTAAAAGGCTACGCTAACGTTAGCCAATCATTAAACCTTCACAGCAGTTCAGTAAACGTCACTTTTTATTTTTACATTATTCTCACCTCGATAAAGCTGCAGAACTAAACTCCGTTGGGCAAACTGGGACTTTGCATATATCCAAAAAGTGGGAGATTTCGGACTGAGTGGGTTTGCTCCATCACCCCGGCTGCCTGTCTCGCTCTGCCCAGTGATGATGCCTGAAGGCCAGCTTCTCCGTGCGGGTCGGCCCGCTGTCGCAGTTTGATTGATATCCCACCAAGTCGTCAGTCCTCCCTCGGTCAGCGTCACTCCGAAAAGTAGCTCAAAAAAAGCTCCCAGCAGAGTGATGGGAGAATCGCTCTACTGCTCTTTTTTAAAGCTTTTTTATGGTTCAGGCAACGCAAATTCAAGATGGCGATCGCTGAACTTTTTTCAGATTGTGGAAACAGCCAGAGTGTGACATGGCAATCTTCGCCCCCCTTGCCGCTTCCGAAGAGACGTGTCTGACATCATGCATCGGATGCATTAAAAACGCATCTTGACAGATTGGAAAGCGTTGACGGATTGACCTAATGTATGCAATGTGAAAGGCCCATTACAGCTCCTAGTGCTAATATTACCACTGGGATCACTTTGGACTTTACCATCCACATCTGCCCCAGTTGCTCCTTCAGCCCTTTGTATTTTGTGATTGTCTTGTGCTCCTTCTTTCTGATGTTGCTGTCAGTTGCAATTGCCACATCAGTCACAACTGTGGGTTTCTTTCCCTTGTTAACCACCACTATGTCTGGTTGGTTGGCCAGCAGCATCTATCTATCTATTGATCTATCTATCTATCGATCGATCTATCGTTCTATCTATCTTAGTTAATGGTTTTGCATGAGAAATCTTCATGAAAAATCAGTAAGGTATGTCTTCTAATATATATTGCAATTCTAAGGTAGAACTACTAGTGTATACTAAGGTATATCTAAATTTAAAAAAAGAAGAGTAGAGTAAAGCCACTTAGATGCCTGGTCTTGAGAACCAGGGATGGTACGTTGAAAAGCTTTTTTTCATCCCATGGGAACTCTCCCTACCCACCTAAGCAGCTCAAGAATATGGACAGCATGTATATAAGTGACATTTACACAATGAGGGTAATAAACAACATATACAAGAAATATAGTTACTACATAATATTATAGGAATTAGCTTCTAAAACCTAAATATTTATACAGGAGAAGATTGTAGTATACGTATATCTAGTCTGTAGACTAGTAGCTATCTAAAGTTCACCCTGCTAACTTACTATAGGAAGACAAAATACATATTCTATATGCTCTCTAATGGAAACCCCAAACTTAGATACTATATGTTGATATCTAGTAAAGAACCCATAAACTGAATATATATATATATATATATATATATATATATATATATATAATATATATGAAGATTTCTCATGCAAAACCCACAACTACCACATCACTGAAGAATGAACAAACCATTGCATGTGAATGACTACAGTGTGTAGTGTCTAATAAACAAATACATTTTGCTGCAAAACATCATCAGTCCAACAGTAGATCCAACACGCAATGCTTTGTTTGCAGAACTGTATAAATGCCATCAGAATTTGTGTGCAAAACAATATTGTCTGCACAGCAGCAATCACTGGCATGTATCCAGCTCACATCATGCACAAAATGGCAGAGATCAAGGTCACTGTATTTACTGTAACCAGTTTACTCACGCCACTCATGGTAACATTCAGTGAAACAGATGAAGCTTATTGTAGTATCACCAAGTTAAATCTGGGGAAATGCACTGGTGCAGTGGGTTCCTACATCCACCATACTATGGAATCACTCTGGGTTCTCGATGTCCAAAATACAGTGGCTGACGCTCCCTCACAATTCAAGTAATACTCCTCATTTTACTCTCCCTAAGTCATCTCTCATTTGCCCAGTGGTCCTCTGAAGAGATCTGCTACCAAAGACATCCAGTCGTCACCTTAGGTCACTGTTAGAATCAAAGTCTCACAACATACAGTAAGACAGGAAGCACCAGGACCCTAAATGCTTGAACCTTCATTTTCCTGCGAAGATGTTTGCATAACCAAAAACTCCTGTCCAGCTACTTCATGACTCTGTAACCTCTTCCTAGCCATCTCCTGATCTCAAAGTCTAAGGACCCAGAAACATAAATGTCATTGGTAAGAAAAGTGAATTTCTCTACAAATCATGCACTTTAGCCACATTCAGATCCATTTCTAATGTCCGAGTCCAGGAAGCCATTGAGTGCCTGGATCTTAATCTTCATCCAGGACAATTGCAAACCTGGACACTCCACTTCCTCACTTGGTGTCTCAAGTGTTATAATCAGAGTATCATTGATTCAGCAGAGTTCACAGCATTGTCCACAAAGTCGAAGCCAGTAAATCTTACTTTGCCAACAAAACCACCATAGGTGTTGTTCAACCCCTAGTTTAAGCTCCCCCCCAAAAAAGAAAGAAAGCAAAAAGAATTGATAGGACAACTGTGATTCATTTCACAAAAACGCAAGCCAGCGGCTTACCAAGTTTCTTCAGTCTGTGAACCAATCATTCATTAATGCAGCCTCACAAAAACAATAGTACATGCTGCTACTCTGAACACAAGTGTGTTGCCAAACATCAGCAGCAGTCACAACTCATTGTTAAAAGCTCACAACATTCACATATTGACCAATCAGAGCAGCTGATTTAATGGGATTCAACCAGAATCAGGAATTGAGGGAGCACAGTTTAGTATATTATACAGTATATTTTGTTTCTCTGTCTGTACATCGTGACTCATCCCATGCTGGTAGCCGTGGCAGAATGGCATTATGGGTGGATTTCAGAGAAACAGTGGCAGTACTACACATGATGCTGAGGGACAAACATGAGACATGAATTTCCTCTGCAGTGTGGACAGCTGTTGGGAATGTTGGGACTGGATAAAGTTGTTAGCACTCAGATTTTGTACTTCTCTTCCATCATCATGCCTGATCACGCTTGATCTCTGCCTCATCCAGGCTCTGCAGTCCCTCTCACTGGCTGACTCGAGGCTTCGTCAGCGGGGCACAGTGCTTGTCAACACTCTAGGCTCCAACGCTTGCTTACGGAAAGTGGATCTGAGTGGAAACAGCCTCGAGGATGCTGGTGCCAAGATGCTGAGCAAAGCCTTGCAGATCAACACGACACTAAGGTGTACACGTGTGTCCGAATTTGATTCCATTGCAGTGCCAATCATAACATATGCACAAAGAACATTTAAACATCACCCACCCCCTGAGCACACACATTGGCAACAGTAGTCAGGAAATTCTCACTCTTGCATTTTTTTGACTAGAGGAAGAAACCTCAAGCAGGCCAGACTCATTGGGGTGGCCATCTGCTGTGGTCATACTAACATGAACAAAACAACAAAATAAAACAAAAGCTCAACAAAGGATCGGCACATCCAGATGCTAAGAAATGAGGAATAAATTAAGAATGGAGTGAGTCTAAATTCATATTAATTTATTTCATTTATATAGCGCCAAATCACAACAAAGCTGCCTCAAGGCGCTTAGCACAAGTAAGGTCCAACCTCACCAACTGCTAGAGCAAGCACACAGACGACAGTGGTAAGGAAAAACTGCCTCTGATGATTTGAGGAAGAAACCTCAAGCAGACCAGACTCAAAGGGGTGACCCTCTGTTTGGGCCATGCTACCGACACAAGTGACAATACACATACAGAAGAAATTTTGAGAGTCCATGTTGGTGTCCAGGACGGGAGGCTTGCAGAAGAAAACATCCACTCCCACTTCTTAAACAGAGAAGGGGAAAAAAACAACAACAATCAGGCGGCAGCAAGACAACAAATACAGTATAATTTGTCACCATTAAGGAACAAGAACAACAGAAGAAATACTAAGGTGATTGCCGGCCACTAACCCTAAGCTTCACTAAAAGACCCAGAATTTAGATAAAGTTGAGGCCGCGGTCCACTCCATGTCCTAATAAAATGAATTTAAGAGACATTTAAAAAAAACATAGTAGTATACTATGCCAGTATGGTAGCCATACGAAAGGGAAAATAAGTGCATCTTAAGTCTGGACTTGAAAGCCTCTACAGAATCTGACTGTTTTATTGATGCATGGAGATAATTTCATAGAACAGGGGCACGATTTGAGAAAGCTCTTTGACCCACAGACTTTTTATTCACCCTAGGGACAAATTCATGTGGCAGAACTGTGATTTCTGGTTGACCTTTAGAGGTGTTTGAATCAAACATACTTTAGGCTTAGGATGTACACTCTTAACCTGAATTAGTTGAGTTTACTAGAAAATTGTGTGGAAACCCGTTGCCTTAAACCGCTTTAGTTTTTACACAAGCTAAAACTAATCAGGTTAAGTTGTATTAACAAATCACAGTAGTAGTTGCTACTCAAAATCATTAGTTCACATAAATGGTTTCTCATTGGTGTATAAAATAACTATTTTAAGTTAAACATACATAAACATATAACAAATAACATAATAAACATTATTAACCAATAGTTAAAACAGTTTCTTAATATAAGTAATGTCTTCTCTTGTAATTTAATTAACTACTCCATCTTTATTTTGAGATTATAATGCATTGTTTCAACAAAAGTGTATGAAAGGGAAGGAATTAAAGAATACTGTGGCGAGTGGTGTGGAAGAACAAGACGCTCTGAGCTTTTCTGCATTCTGCCGCAAGGAGGTGCCGTTTTATTTGCAACCCCAACAACACAGAAAATGGTGGAAAGCATCAAACGCAATACACTTTCCACTTATGGTGGCAACAGACACTTAACTAAACTTGACTAACTCAACTGAACTACTGAACACAATAAATCAGTAACACTAACCACACTGTTAAACTAACATGAAACACATTAACAACACTTAAAACTCTCAAAACCCTGTACTCCCATGATGCACTGCAGCATAACAGTTCACAGTCTTAGAAACCGGCCCGGCGATTGCTACAATACATTTAAATGTTCCAAAGACTTTTATTTAAAAAAAATATGACGAAGGAACACCTCATGAACACCTTGTCAACCAAAAGACAAGTAAAAACAGGAAAAAATGCATTAAAACTGTACTGTAAAAAATGACAAATGTTTACTAAAAAAAGGCAACAAAGTGACACATAATATAAATGAACAGATTTTAAGTTCTACAATTTTGTTTAAAAAGTATTTATTACATTAACTAAACATAAACAAAAAAATTAAGTGAATGTTAAAAAAAAAGCAACAGTTGAAATGTGTTTGATTTAGTAATAGCACACCAAATGATGAGTTATATTGCCAAAAAATAACTTCAGTTTAGCTAACGTGTTCTCACTGGACCACTCTTTGGGCGAAACTAATTTCCAGAAACTTATCAACAAATAACTTGAAGCCTACATTCCACTTTCTTTAAGTCAGTGTTTCTTTCAAAAACCCACAGCCAAGTGTAGACTGTGTACAGCGGAGAGAAAAAAAAAGAAGAAGCAGCACTTAAACACTAAGCTATTTTCAATGAACCGTCTTTTGACCAGAAAGTTATGTGTTGCTCTCAAAATCCACAGGTTTTGAATTTGAGCACAGGAAGCCATGAGCAGAAGCAGCAGGATGAGTGGAGTCTTCACACTTGACATGGTTGCTAGGTAGAATTTAAAATGGACCCCTCCCCTCCCTTACAGAAACTTGAGACAAAAAGTTAACTCTGCTTAACATGATCATTGCACCGAAAATTTCAGTTGAATAGTGCAATCAACTAATTTAGTTTAGTAATGAGAATGTTTTTTTACAAAACACGAAAGAATAATTAATGATAACTCGGAAATTTAATTTAAAACAAAATCTGGGTTAAGAGTGATGGGTCAAATAAGGTGAAATGTTGCTGCTTTAAAGGAACAGATTTAAAACTCAGGAGTGGGAAGAGGGAGAAGAAAGTGTCAGGAAATGAGGACAGCAAAAGAGATGAGGGAATAAGAAGAGAGTATTAAGGCGGGAAATGTTTAGCCACCCAAGAGGGAGGACGCTATGATGGGATGAGAGAGGGAGACCACCTGAGGAGTGAGATTTGGGTATTGCCGATTGAATTTCTAGGGCAGAACGAGCCGGGGAAAGCAAAAGTGTTTGAGGGAGTAGGAAAATGACTGATATTTTAAAAACAAGAAGCAGACAGTATGGATGTGTCTCATTCACAGGCTCATTCTGTGCATATTTAATCCCTTTTAAAGGAAAGTTCCCTCACTGATATGTAACGCTGGATAAATGCTGCAATACTGCCAGGAGTTTTATGAAGTAAACCGATCTTTGTTTTCGCTGTGTTTTCTCTCAGGAGTGTGTCGTGGGATCGCAACAACACCACGGCGACAGGCTTTCAAGATGTGGCACGTGCACTGGAGCAGTAAGAGGAACACGACGCATACTGTGCGCACACCTACATGGAATGTGCGCTCGCTTTTAAAGACAGATTGTATCTCAGATCAGCAATGTACACTGTTTACCATTACACCCCATTTCATCAGTCTTCCGACGTGCTTGCAAGTAAAAAGATTGTTTTTTTCCTCTGCAGAATGTTAAGTTTTTGTCTCAGTACGTGTAAGGAACACTGGCAAATGTGTTCAAATCAAACCTGCTTGACTGAGTGGTCTTGTAAAAGTCATAGTAATCATTGCCAGTTTAATTTCTGTCTTCTTCTTTATTTCTCCTTTTCATCTCTCCTTTGCTTAGTAACTTTACTCTGCAGTACATGCCCCTCCCTCTCAGTGATGTCACTCAGGCCTACCGCAGTGCCCCAGAAAAGACCGACCAGGCCATCACCAAGGTAAGACTGGCTCAAGGCGACAGTTAGGGGTTCGGTTTTTAATTATTTTTCCAATTCAGTTTATTGATACAGCGCCAAATCACAACGAAAAGTTGCCCCAAGGCGCCACATGTGTGCAAGCAAAAGTGGTAAGGAAAAAGAGTTATAGGAAGAAACATCAAGCAGACCAGACCCAGTGGGGTGTAGGGATGGGTATTGATAAGATTTTATCTATCGATAAAATCTTATCCCAATACCCATTATGAATTAGCACATTATGAATATTATTTCTCACAATGGAGGAATCTCATATTGATGTATGTGTTGCTAGAAAGTTCTCATGCTAATGTTAGTGCCTTTAGCATTGTGTTATGTGATCCTAGCAAAGTTTTCATGCCAGTGTTAGCCCATTAGTGTCATGTTGAGATAGAGTCGTCAAAGAACCTTTGCAGGTGACGCTTGACAGAGTTGTACATGATGTCTGCAGTGTAGAGTGTGAAGACAAAGGGAGCCAAGATGGTTCCTTGCGGGCCCCCGTGCTGCTTATGACCATGTCAGAGACACAGTCCCTAGCCCTCACTTACTGTGGTCATTCTGTGAGGTAGTCAAAGATGAGAGGCGGGGGTCCACATTTGTGTTCTCCAGCTTGTCCTTCAGAAGCACCGGCTGTTTGGTATTAAAACCATCGGAGAAATAAAAAAAACATAATTCTCACAGTGCTCTCAGGTTTTTCCAGATAAGAGAGAGCTTACTGGCTATGATCATATTAAAGAATGTATATTTTATTGAGCAACATACATTTCATAAATACTATGACTAAAGAAACCTACTAAAATAGTTAGCTATTGTTATTTGGGAGATTATTCATGCTTCATTAATATCATTTAATAAATGTACTAAAATATATGTCTTAAGTATTTATATTTTTGGGAAATTTGGTGAGATTAGAGGACATTTATCCATGGGGTTTGGATTACTTACCTATAATTCTTTTAATATGCATTTTTCCTTGGTGTAGCAGTGCGGGAGTAAGTGGTTGCACACCCTGCTGCAGACCATACATGCTCTCCATCTGCTATAACGCTGCAGAGTCACGGGCAGTGCACACCGCTGACATAATTTAGTATTTTGACATCTGTCACTTGCACGTCTCAAAGAACAGATAATGTTTCTATTCATACCATTATGTCAACCCGCGTCAGATTTCACGTGAAATGCCAGATACACACCAATCTGCACCTGCCTCAGTTTATTTCACACATCAAGTTACTTTTTATAAAGTGTCAAATTGCCTTCTTCCTGACTGTTCCTGTAGTGGTGGTGCAACACGTTCGAGTCCTTTTTAGCACCCCAGCAGCTGTGCTATGACGGATGATTTAACAAGTTGACCGGCCTTAGCCCCATTCGTTTGTCTTTCCGGTCCACTGGAGGAGAAGATGTACCACCTTTCCGTGTCTCTAAATCACTGCTGAAACAATCCATGCAATTTATCTTCTTCATCATCTTTCTATGTATGGGATCCCTTCGGACTAAAACACCTGCAGATAATTAATGGTCATCATTAATCATCTTCAAATGTTATGGTCACTTGACAGCCTCATCATTGGCACATGGAAGGTCTTGATGTCCCCCTTGAATTTGTTTAGAACACAGCTTGCCATGATGTGCTGCTGTGTCTATGGCAGTCCACATTCTCAGACAGAGTAACAACAGTATTCCCACTTGTGGCAAGAATAGGGGCAGGTGTCCTCTTTGACAGTGAGCAGGGTCCACTGCTCCTTACCGCAGACATGCACAGTTGGCTTGCTGACAAGGTGTCATTTTTGGCGCTCTAGTATGTTTCTCATGGAGGTCCATCTTTCCTCAGTGTGGTTGGTTCCAAATTGGGAGTATGGAGTTGCTGCACATTTAAAGGCATGATTTAATATACACAGTGTGCACATTTGTTAGGCAAATTATATATTCCTGTGGATTAATTTTGTTGTTTAAGAAATACAGTGTTGCCAGTCAATCCAAAATGTGAATAAACCTCATACCTGAAAAGTGAGTTTTGCCTTTCTCAGAGAAATATATAATGTATGTGTGCCGAATTATGAAGAAAAAGCTAAAATGTTGCCATCACTTCTTTATTTTAATTTATTGCAGTAAGTTTAACAAACACTTCTAACATTTCAAAAATATTCAAGGATCAATACAGCCACCTTCTTTTCAGTAACTGTCACAAGCCTCCCGGCCATAGAGTCTGTCAGTTACTTGATCTGTTGACAATCCACTTTTCATGCAACAACAACCACAGCCTCCCAAATGTTGTTCAAAGAGGTGTATTGTTCTCTCAGGCCCACATGTTCTCAAGAGGGTTCCTGGTAGCATTATGTTTAATTCTTAAATCATTTGCAGTTTATTTGTCTCTCTACACATTTCATGCAAACTTGCTGACTGTTTGCAACAAAACCTTTGATTGTTTTGTGGTCATGCTTCAATAGTTTAGCTACAGTTTATTCAGAAAGTATTCACAGCGCTGCACTTTTTTCCGTAATTTTAAAATGGATGAAATTTATTTTTTCCTGAAAATTCTACACACAATACCCCATAATGACAATGTGAAAAGGTTTTTGAGATTTTTTGCAAATTTATTAAAATTAAAACTAAAAAAAATCTCATGTACATAAGTGTTCACAGCCCAACATAAAGCTCAAAATTGAGCTCAGGTGCAGCCTGTTTCCACTGATCATACTTGAGGTGTTTCACTTTTACTTTCACCTTTTTACTTGAGGTTCACCTGGGGTTAATTCAGTTGAGTTAACATGATTTGGAAAGGCACAACACCTGTCTACATATAAGGTCCCATAGTTGACAGTGCATGTCGGAGCACAAACCAAGCATGAAGTCAAAGGAATTGTCTGTAGACATCTGAGACAGGATTGTCTTGAGGCACAAATCTGAGGAAGGGTGCAGAATCATTTCTGCTGCTTTGAAGGTCCCAATGAGCACAGTGGCCTCCATCATCCACAAATGGAAGGAGCTTGGATCCACCAGAGGAGAAGGACCTTAGTCAGGCAGGTGACCAAGAACCTGATGATTACTTTGTCAGAGCTCCAGCACTCCTCTGTGGAGGGAGGAGAACCTCACAGAAGGACAGTGTTCACATCCAGGTCTGTGTGGTAGAGTGGGTCATCTTTCAGCAGGACTATGACCCAAAGCACACAGTCAAGATATCAAAGGAGTGGCTTCAGGACAACTCTGTGAATGTCCTTGAGTGGCCCAGCCAGAGACCTGACCTGAATCTGATTGAACATCTCTGGAGAGTTCTAAAAATGGCTGTGCACCGACGCTCCCCATCCAACCTGATGGAGCTTGAGAGGTGCTGCAAAGAGGAATGGGCAAAACTGCCCAAAAATAGATGTGATGCCAAAAATGTGATGCCAAAGGTGCATCAGCAAAGTTTTGAGCAAAGGGTGTGAATACTTACGTATATGTGATGCCTTAGTTCTTCATCTTTAATACATTTGGGGAAAAAAAAAACTTTTTTCATGTTGTCATTATGGGGTGTTGTGAGTAGAATTTTGAGGGGAAAAATGAATTTGCTCCATTTTAGAATAAGGCTGTAACATAACAAAATGTGGAAAATGTCAAGCACTGTTAATACTTTCTGGATGCACTGTATTTCAAGAATGTTTTTTTTCTCACTCTGATAGGCATTTTACAATTTTATGCTTTTCACATCTTTTTTTGGCCCATTTTACCTGAGGTAAAGGAGCTGCTTAATCCATACCTTGATACGGTGCATTCATCACTTTAGGCCACAGCCTACATCCTTACACAAATACATATCACCTGAGAAAACTTAAGTCCAAAAATAATTTATGGTTATCTAGCTTGGAGATGGAAATATGCATACACTATAAGGCTATAATGATTGTGCATCTACATATTAAAAACCAACTAGCATATGTGTATGTGCGTGCGTGCGTTTACCTTCGAACATGGAGAAACTGGAGACATTTGCCGATTGGTATGCTTATGTATTTTGGATCAAGGATGAATGCTGCCAAAATGGAATGTTGATGGGACTAATATTTTTGCAGAAATTACAGATATTATGTAAAAACAGTGAACAATGGACATTGATAATTACATTCTGGACTTGAACGCCATTCCAAATCATTATAGAAACTTTACATAATTTATTCTAATCCAATTACATTTTTTCCGCAAATCTGATTGGTTAATAAGCATGTGAGATTTCAGGCCATATAAATATTGGTATAATGGTGTCAAAATATTTGACCGTTTCATATTTAGATGTATTACTCCATGCCCTGACCTGTGTTCTGACGAGATGTCATTCCTGTCGACAGGCCGGCCTTCTGTGCAACTGTGCATGCGCACATATGCGTAATATTGTCGGGATGCGGAACTGTCGATTTATGCAACGAGACACACAATTCGACAGAACACCGGCTGCACGTGCTGCTAGCTGTTAGCGCTGTTAGCTGAGAGCATGAGAAAGTCGCATACTGATGCCGCCGCCGAAATGGGTGAATTTAAGCTACCATATGAAAGTACTGATGTGGATTCTGATACAGAATTACGTTTCACATTTGATGGCTTTTGACATTTCATGGATTACCCGGCACCCTGACCGCTGTTGGAGCGACGCTGCCTCACGGTAAGGCTCGCCAACCAAGGGCGTAGGTTTGGTCTCAGCTTTGGTAGGGACAATACCACACACCCCACCCGGCCCCCCTGCTCACCACCATCACCCCCTAACCCACTCATACCATTAGACGCACAAGTACAGCATAATGCATAACATATGACGACATAATGCTGAATAATTTAACACTTTATTTACAATATTAAGTGTGTAGGCAAACAAACAAATAGCTTAAATAACAAAATTGCACCCAAAATCACGAATCTATTCTATAGGCCTACACCTGAGAGAACAAGACAACAAAAAAATACTTGTGGAGCTAACAAAAAAAAAAAAAAAAGTTTTTGCAAACAAGATGTATAATCTATTCTCTTCATCAATAATGCAGTTGTAGGTATCTGGCAACCTAATTTGCCAAAAAAAAAGGGATTTCCAATGATATATATGGTGTATTACGGTAAACGTAAGCCTGTGATGTCATAACACAGAGGAAAAACACGGAAGTTTCACACTAGTGCGCCGCTGATTCTCATTACCGTAAATTCTCATGTAAGCCCTCACTCTGAAAAATTTCAACACTGACAGCAAGCCAAGAACCCGTGCTTTCCAACAGTATGCTATATGTTGCATATATTACAGTAAAGTGCGTTCGGTGACTTTTGAAACGAGGGAAAAGTATGAAAAAGAGTGCAAAAGTGACAGAAAAGTACATAGACAGACAGCAAACATAAATGTAGTATTTTTTGAGGAAAAGGCAGGATGTTAGTGTCATTTGTGAAGGTGTGTGTGCGTGTTTGTGTGGGTGTGCAGTTTATTTTAAGTGTGGCGCACAGCATTGTTCGCAACCCCTCCCCCCCGCCCTTCTTGTTTTTCTGCACCGGAGCAGTGTTGCCAGATATGAAATATGAAACTATCGTACCAAAACCTCAAAATTATCGTATTTTGGGAGAAATTATCGTACACAAACAAAACGCATACAACGTAGCTATTAGCATTTTTTTTTTAAATTTACAAAGAATTTTATGTCACATTTTTAAACAGTAATTATATTAATGGGGAAACTATGGCACAAAAAGAACGCAAATGCACAAGCAAATGCACTACCAGACTGTGAAGTAACACAAACATGTGTTAATTACCAGACTAGAAAGAGTCGAATTCAACCTCGAGGTCGCTGTCGTCATCCGATGCCATGGCCACTTGTGCAGATTTTGTTGAACACAGAAAAAATGTTGACACCTCCATAAGGAACTTGAACTTTTTTTTATTTTTCTTGTATATCTCTTTGCTCTTGTGTTTTGTTCGTTTGTTATTGCATTTGTTGAAATACAGTTTCGAAAAAAAAAAAAAGATGTTGGTTGGGGAATCTTCCTGTCCTGCAGAGATTGGATGGGAACTCATTACTTTGTATGGGGAGGGGGCGGGCTTTCAAATGACTGTCCCGGCAGCCCAAAGCCAGCAGCAGCCCTGTGTGTGTTGTGTCTTTGATGCCGCCTGAGTGCAACGCCTGCAAAATGATTCTTGGGTGTCAGAGAGAGATGCGTGTTTGGGAAACCAACTGAAATTATCGTACATATTTGGGTTTTTTCCCATTATTGATCGTACATCGTACAGAGGGCAAAACTATCGTACAAATACGATAATTATCGTACATCTGGCAACACTGCACCGGAGCCACCCATCCTCTGCGCTCCGGGACCTCCCACTTTACAAATTAAGCACTGCCTGCCACGAGATGCGCTTTGTTTACGTCCATGTGAGAAGAACGTGAGCCAATGAAATTGCAACATGGGTAACCCTGTCATTCTGGCACGTCGAAAACACAAAACGTGACGACTAAAATTATAGTATCGAGTTAAAAAAAAAAATAGTGAATGATTTTGTTATATAAACAAAAATGCTAAATATTGGTAGGGACTATTTTGCCATCCCAAAATATTGGTTGTGACTTGTCCCTATGGTCCATATGCAAACCTACGCCCCTGTCGCCAACTGAATTACCTACAGAAAAATAAACTGTGCAAATGATGGAATTGGATTAGAATGGGAATAACCCCCTTGTGTCTGATGATTAGCGGCCGTTCATGCTGTTATACGGTCGCAAATATCTGTCTGTGCCTTCTGGGCAAGAAGCTTCATGTACATTGCCATTGTTCATTTGAAACAATGAAGATGGGGATTTTACAGCACCGTAGATTTTTGAAATTTAATTCAGAGGGTTTAAAAAATTATTACATTGACTATAAATTATGGCTACTTCTATATGTAGTACTTCCATTTTTCAGAGCCTATATTTGGACAAACTAAACGAAATCATAAATCACATTCACAGCCAGTTTTCTTTTGAAACTAATGGATGAACATTTTCACGTCACTGAATGTCTTGGACTTTATTCATATCACCCATTAAGTATGGTAAGTCTGTCTGGTGTAGGAAGTTCTCAAAAACTTTGATCATGTAGGAAGGAGACTAGTGAGGTAAGCATCCAAGACGGCCATGACAGCTCTAAAGGAGTTATATAAAGGAGTTATATCTTCCAAGGACGTGATAAAATCATTGGCGTTTATTTATTATTTGTCTGTCTGTCTGTTAGCAGGATTACATCAAAACTACTGCATGGATTTTGACGATATTGGACCAAGGAAGAAAGACACCATTAAATTTTGGAGGTGATCCGGATCTGAATTCTGGATCAATTTTCACTTTAGATAGGCTCTGAAGGATTACTGTTAGCAGGACTGCGTCAAAACTACTTCTCTGATTCTCACCAAATTTGCACTACAGATACATATTAGGCCACGGAAGATTCCATTACATTTTGGGGGTTTCTCTTTATAGGCTGTTAAGGATTACGTCAAAACTACTTCATGGATTCTCATCACATTTGCACTACAGATAGATATTTTGGCATCGAAGACTCCACTGAATTTTAGAGGTAATTCACATCTGAATTCTGATTTAGGATTTCACTTTGTAGGCTTTTAAGGATTACGTTAAAACTACTTCATGGATTCTCACCACGTTTGCACCACAGATACATATTAGGGCAGGGAAGACTCCACTGAATTTTGGGGATGATCCAGATCCGGACTGGCGGACATCAGTAATCTCCAGTTGCTCTTGTTGGGTTCTGTGGCTATGATTGGAGAAACTGTGCACCTTTTGTCTTTTGCATTACCAGTTATACAGCTTCATGAGGGACTGGAACAGAAAGACTTAGTTCAAAAGATGTGAAATTTTACCTGCAGTTTGCCTGAAAGCATGCGGGATACTTCAGCAGAGATTTGACTTCTGTTCTTCTCTGTCACTGTCCATTGTGCCAGTGTCCCACGACTTATTCACCTGACTGTAAAGCCCACTGATTCACAAGATCCTTTTAAATTCACTCTGACTTGCCAGAGTAGAGTACGAGTCATGAAATGACGCTGACATGCTACTTTTTTGGACAATTAAATTTGTAATTTAATGGTCTTTTACAGCATCAAAAATGGCATCAGAGCAAATCAATTCCAGTTTCTAACACAACATAATTTTGTGGAGTGTGTTTATCTACGTAGGTTAGTGTTTGCTTGTCTGCATCTTAAGTCTTTGAGGAGCACTTGATTCCATGTCTTTACACAAGATTATTAAGCAATGAAAGCTTCTGCCAGCTGAGCTTTTTATTTTAATTATTATTATTTTAATAAAAAGTCAAGACGTTGCAGTTATTTCAAGGGATCAACTTTTTCTCAGCAGTTTTCTTATTACTATGCAAATGGACTGCTCTCCTGTCATCTCCACTCCTCTTCTTGGTTGTTTTTATGTGCACATTATAGATCCAGCGCGCTCTGCTCAGGAACAACCAGACTCAGCGTTTCTCTCAGAAACAGGTGCTCAGGCTGCACCAAGGACTTGTCACCAGCACCGCTGAACAGGTGAGGGTGTCGCCATTGGTGCACAAACTT
Organism: Thalassophryne amazonica; assembly: GCF_902500255.1. NCBI lineage: Eukaryota > Metazoa > Chordata > Actinopteri > Batrachoidiformes > Batrachoididae > Thalassophryne > Thalassophryne amazonica. The sequence goes on from NC_047114.1 coordinate 48,497,009, forward strand.
TCAGGCGAAATCCCTGGCTGTATACTTTAACTTTACATGTTGGATATGTGAATGATTTCTACATGATGTGTTTGCAGGTGATGGAGCGTCTGTGTGTGCGGGTGCAGCAGCAGGTGTGTGTCCTGAAAGGCTGTGAGGAAGGAGAGGAGGTGCAGACAGCCAGACAAATCCTGAGTGAGGCCAGGAACTCCAGAGCTGTGAGTGGGTCTCCTGCTCTTCTGTTTGTGACTCACACCTGAAAATAATTCACATTGCGCTGCTGTATAAGCTCATTGTTGAACAGTGGCGCAAACTCAACTTACTGGAGGGACACGCATCTGGTTCTATCAAATAACAGCACAACTTTGCTAAATTTAAGATCAGTGTGACCAGGTGAAGTTGGATTTTAATAGCTGCTACGTTTCAGAAGTTTTATATTTATATTATGACTCCAGTAGAAGAAATTGCAATAAATGATGGATTGTGTTGCATTCTTGTGTTAAACATATCAGTGGTATCATTCATTCATTTTCTGCCACTTATCCGGGTCTGAGTCACGATGGCAGCAGAATAAATGGCTCACTCCACACTTCTGTATCCTCGGCCAAGTCCTGTAACTCTTCCTGTGGGATTCCGGGGTGTTTCCAAGCCAGCAGGGATATATATTCCCATCCAGCGTGTCCTTGGTCTTTCCCTGGGGCCTCCTCCCAGTTGTACGTACCTGGGAGACCTCCTGAGTGAGACAACGAGGGGGCATCCTCACCAGCTGCAAGAACCACCTCAACTGTCTCCTTTCAATGCGAAGAAGCAGCGGCTCTACTTAGTACCTCCTGCATAGTCGAAGTTCTTGCCCTGTCCAGGAGTGTAAGCTCAGATACCTGATGGAGGAATCTCATTTCCGTCACTTGTATCCACAACCTTGTTCTTTTGGTCATTACGGGATGTTCGTGCCCATTGGTGAGGATAGGGGTGTAAACTGACTAGTCAATTGAGAGCCTCACCTTCTGGCTCAGCTCTTTCATCACCACAATTGTCCGGTACAGGGTTCATAAAACATCAGATGCCACCCTATCTGTCTATCAGTCTCACACTACAAGTTATCCCATTTGTGAACAAGAGATTGCTTAAACTTCTCCACCTGGGGCAATAAGTCTCCCCTGTCCCAGAGGGGACAATCCACCATTTTCCGACAGAGGACCGTGGTCTTTAGATTTGGTGCGATTGTCATCCCAGTCACTTTACACATGGCCTCAAACCTGCTCAATGAGCATGAGAAGATCACAGAGGGAGGCCAACATTGTGCCCTGAGATTCATCACTGGTTGTAGCCGCCTCACCCACCACTGTGAGTTGTATGCCAAAGTGGGCATGCCCTCTCTGTCTGTTAGGCGTTATACACACTGGATGATTCTGGTTTACAAAACTCTTATTGGACTGGTTCTGACCTATTTATCCAGTTTACTGTCATTACAGAGATCTGAAAGCTGTATTGACCTGCGCTTGATTAACATGTTTTTTTGTGTACCTCGTGTCAGCACTGAAGCAGGAAAGAGTCCTTTCAGTTTTTCAGCTCCCTCTGACTGTAATGTTGTCCAATCCGAACTGAAACTGCCCAGACTGACTTCCTTAAACAACCTCCGGTCTATTTTATGAGAGGGCAAATGGGATTCTTTTGCTCAATGTCTGTGTTTCTAATCCAAATCTTCTTGAGACTTTACTTTATGTGCAGTGTTATTATGACCAAGATGATTGTACTTTATTCACCACCAACATTCTCATGTTGATGTTAACTTGTCCACTATGACGTATGCTACTTTCTTGGCCAGGTCATCCTTGTAAAAGAGGTTTCAGTCTCAATGGAATTCTACCTGGTTAAATAAAAAATATTATTATTATTATTATTATAGTCGAGTACCCACAGACATGAATGTGACTGCAGAGAGAAGTGAATGTCTCTGCAAGTTCAACACTTTCGATACATACAGATACACTTCTGATGGCCGATTCCAGAAAGCAATTGAAAACTTGGACATTAGTCCTGATCAAGGAAAATTGAAAACCCAGACATTCTGAATTCTCCCCCTCTATAGAGTGGCTGTCAGTGTAAATCCTTTTTGACCTGTTCATGCTCGAGAGTGTCTACATCACCTGATTTTGGTCTCGTCTTCAGCCATGTGCGGAATCCAATCCAGTCTCATGGCATGTCGTGATTCAGCAGCACAAAATATACATTAATCTATTGGTTTGTCATATTCTCACGAAAAGTGCTAAATTTTCATCATGGGAGCACAAATTTATTCTAATTCATTCTGTGACGGGTGCACGTAATTAAAAGTACAGCGGGGGTGGGGTCAGGGTGGTTATGGTTAGGGTTAGGGGAAGTAGTAGGGTTAGGTTATGGTTAAGGTTAGGGTTGGGGGTAGGAGTAGGGTTAGTAACGAAAATTTGAATCATTTCGTGACAGGAGGACGAAAAACTATAATGTGAGACTGGGCTGGCACAATCACAACCTTTCGCACAGCTCCTGGGCCTTCTTTCTTTCCGACACTGTCATGGTAATGTGCATGTCGTTCTTCTGTGATCCGCTGCTGCATGATGTTGATATGTTACGATACAGCCCTATGATAACATATCATTATACAGTGGCCTGTCAGTTTCAGTGTTCCAGTTCACTGTCATGTAATATCCCTTTCAACACCAACTATGGCCTCTTGTGTGCAGTGTGGTGCTCAAATCACTAGTATAGAATGAATGACTTTCCAGAATCCTGAGCAGAGAAAAACATGGATTTAAGGCATGAAACGTGAAGAAAAGCCAGGTTGTCACTTTAGGATTTGTAGCCATCACTTTCTTGTGTATCATTTTAGTTCTGAGTCGGGATGAAAACTTCAGTGGTCACTAACACATTCACTTTACCATTTACCAGAGTAAACACAATTTCACATTCACTTGAAAACAGGTTCCTGTTGTCCTTCACTGCCTTTGTGCCATGAGAAGACAGAGTACATCATCCTGACAGAGGACTATTATATCAAGTGTGTTGATGTTTAACATGAAGAATTAACAAAATAGCAAATTCAGTTGACCAGACGGGTTGATGAGGTCATTTTTTTTTCCTCTCCATTTTTAAAAGAAATGTTTTATCCCTTTCGGTTCAGTTTTGAGGGCTGTACAATAAGGAGAGATCAACACACTCGGGCTTTGTTTGCTTGAGTTGGCACAAGAAATCCTAATGTTGCTGTCAGAGCTGATGCATGTTCACACAAAAGAGGATGTATAACATGTCATATGTTGCTACATCCACATAAATGGATATTACATGCCACATGGAGAGCGAGAGAGATGGCATTGAGGTATGTAAATAGCCTCTCTTGTAAGGGAATTTTGTACAGTTTGGATGAATAGGGCACTGCAGTCTAATTTGAACCCTGTGTGATATCGTAGGATTTGAACACTTAGGAGGACCTGTGCTCTGTTGCGCAATATATACACAGCATAACTTCACACGGAAAATTGCCTGCACAACCGCCTCGACACATTTGTGCTCCAGATCATAAATAAACCGCAACACATGTCCACTTTGCACCGCATTGTCACTTTTTCTTTGCATTTTCACTTTTTTTTGCATGCAAGTTGTCCAAAAAAAATAAATCATTGAAAATGTCGTGGTTGGTCCCCCGGAAGTGGAAACATTTTGTCATATGCGTCATATTTTACCCCTTTAGCGCCCGCCCTCAAATGAGACTGCGATGTCCAGTTAAGTGAAAGGACAGCACTTTTAACAGCCCCTTTCATAGCTAAAACTCTGACCCTGTTGTAAGCCAGGTAGCCTATGTTACCACAGAAATCTAGCCAATTTAAAGACAGGCATCTTCGTGTCCCTAAAAATCATTACTTTAGCATTAAAATCCCTTGCTATCCCTCAAATATCATTTCATAGTGCACCCATTTGATCACAAAATGGCAATCTTTGCGCCATAGCAAGCCATCGATTCATAATGTGTTGACAGTATGCTGACAGCTCCGCCTTTGTGTATTATTCAAAGTATCGGACCCCAAATAATAAATGTCACCTGTGCAACCAAATGCTAACCATTACGAAATCAAAAAATAAAAGTGTGCAGCATGATTATGTTACCTGCACGTGCTCTACACAGGTCACACTGAATTCCTGGCAGCATGTTGGACCAGCACACGCATTTACTAGAATATTTGAAAAAATGCACCTCAGTATTAGGCTACATTGTTGTATTATCTTGTATATTACTGTCTTTTTTTTTTTTTTTACTGTATTGCCCAGAACAGACATTATTATGCAGGTCATAGCTGCTGATCCATGCTGCAACCCATAAACGTTTAGGTCATGGGCCTTATGTGGCCCCCAGACCAGCAGTTTGAGACAGGTTATGTATAGAATGTGATGTGAATTCCTTTTTTGTCAACTGTCCCTTCTTTGTTTTACTTTTTGTAAAATATTTAAACTCTTGTCTTTCCTGTCATCCTGTGTGTTTTAGCTGTATCCGTCTCTGTGCGAGCTGGCCCATGTGTTGTCCGTGGACGGACCTGTAAAACAGCGACTGGACACACTGGCGGGAGAGCTGGCCAAGGCTGCCGACAAAGAACTTCAGGTAGGCCTGAGAACCAACAACGTCTTAATGCACTCTTATTTTAAATGGAGAGAAAAGCTATGGTAGCTGCATTTCAGTATTGATTTAAATGAGGTGTTTGTCATTCAGGTTTGCAGACTTCAAAAGGAATGTTTTATTAAAATTCACAGGGGGAGAAACTCTTTAATGGATTTCATTCCTTTCCTTTTTTTCTTTTTTGTTCTTAGTGGTACTGAGTGGGGAGAAAAGGCAGCCATCCAACTTAAATATCATTATTTATTGCTCTTAGCAACTTGTAATTCATAATTCCATTGGAGTACAAGTTACATTTCTGCTCCGCAAAGGTCAGTGTTGAAAATATCACATAAATATCAGCAAAGAATTTTGCACTTGTGGGAATATGGGCATGGTTGATTCATGCCCATATGTCAGACTTTAAGGGTGGATGCAAAACAAGTGGTGAATAGATAGATAGATAGATACATGCCACAATACTTGTATTGTCAGAAAACTTCTGCATGTGACATACCTCAGTGTTGTAGCTGAAATCTGACGTATAGAGGGTGAACAGAACAGGGGAGAGGACAATTCCTTGTGGGGCACCTGTACTACTGATCACAGTCCCAGAGACACAGTCCTTCAGCCTCACAAACTGTGGTCTCATGGTGAGATAGTCTGTTATCCAGGAGACTAGGTGTGGTTCTACCCTCATCTGCAGTAGCTTATCTCTCAACAGGGGGGCTGAAGGGTGTTAAAGGCACTGGAGAAGTCAAAAAACATGATTCTCACAGCATCATTTCCTCTGTCTAGGTATGAATGAGCTCTGTGTAGTAGGCAGATGATGGCGTCTTCCACTCCTACTTTTTCCCGATGTGCGAACTGTAGCGGATGGAGTGCATGGCTGACTTGAGGTCTGAGGAGGTGCACTAGTAACCGCTCCATTGTCTTCTTGATGTGAGAAGTTAGAGCAACAGGCCCGAAGTCATTCAGTTCACTGGGATGTAACTTCTTTAGAACTGGGATGAGGCATGACGTCTTCCACAAAGTTGGTACTCTCTCAAGATGTAAACTGAGGTTGAAGACATACTATAAAGGCTCACCCAGTTCAGCCGCACAGACTTTCAGGAGTCTAGGACCAGTGATGCTGGTAACGCGTTACTCTAATCTAACCACTTTTTTTGTAACGAGTAATCTAACGCATTAATCTTTCCAAATGAGTAATCAGATTAAAGTTACTTCTCCAAGTCACTGTGCGTTACTATTATTTTTGCATTGTGGGTCAACAGCACCATTAAACTTGGTCCGTGGGCAGGAGGTCGGGGTTCGACTGAACTGCCCACTTTAAGCGAGCTGTGAGCTTTTCATCAGCTCCAACTCGTCCTCACCTCTTAAAGCGTGGTGAAAACAGCACACCTGCACTGAGCTTTACAAAGTCATTTTTATACTTTATTTTTCTCCTTTATTTAGAATTCTGATCTGAGCCGCTCCATATCGTCTCGTTAAAAATAGCTGATCCTCCGCGACGTGTCAACAACTAACACTATTTTCCACTCAAATGCACCTAAACTCTCTTTCTGAGGACCACATGATGTGAAAACACAATAAAACTTTCTTACCTGTAAATCTGGTCCTGTTTTCTGCATAAATAAATGTTATCCATTCTTTATGCTCAAACGCCAAAGCAGGGGCGAATCCAGATGGAATGGGGGCGTGGGGCAGGGATATGCCCCCCTCCCCCACAACACCCCTAGATTAAAGGTCCAGTTTTGAAGCCGTTTTTTTTACTACAACTACTAATACTACTTAAAATAATAATAATTTTGACAAGTAAAATGTTTATAGAGAATTTAAATGTTAGAAAAATGTTAGAATTTAATAGTCACATTTATAAACAATGTAGGTTTGAAATTGCAAGTTTTACTGTTACAGTGCTGTCAACAGTTAAATATGAGGTCAAGAAAGATTATTTCACTTTTTATAAAACAAGTATTTATTTTCATTGAAGTGAAGAAAGGGTGACTATAAAGTGAGTTTTGGCAAAACAGGTATCATTGTCATGTTGACGTGGGTTGTTGTTGGCAGCTGGGGAAAGTAACTAAAAAAGTAACTAGTAATCTAACTTAGTTACTTTTACAATTGAGTAATCAGTAAAGTAACTAAGTTACTTTTTCAAGGAGTAATCAGTAATTGGATTACTTTTTCAAAGTAACTGTGGCAACACTGTCTAGGACACACTCTGTCCAGTCCAGCAGCCTTCCTGGGCTGGAGTCTCCTGAGCTCACGCTTTACCATCTCTGATGTTATAGAGACAGGGGGAGGAGGCTCACAGTGACCAGAATGGAGGTTTTTGGCTGGTTTGAGTGGCACACTGATTGAGGTAGCTGCCGGGGGGGGTTGATAGTGGAGGTAGGTGATGAGGGGTGTGTATGGAGTGGTGTACGGGTAACCTCAACTGGTGGAGGAGATTGGGGGGCGGTACTAGAGCAGGCAGCTGCATTAAAACGGTTCTAAAAATGATTCAGCTGATTTACCCTCTCCACATTCCTGCTGGTCTTTTTACAACCTGTTATGGTTCTCATCCCATTCCAGACCTCCCTCATGTTATTATTCTGCAACTTTTCCTCCATCTTCCTGCTATACGTCTCCTTTGCCTCTCTCAGTTTGACTCTGTACGCACCTCAGCTCTGTCCGGTCACCATCCTTGAACGCGCTCTTCTTCTTGTTCAGGGGGTCCTTGACGTCACTGGTTATCCAGGGTTTATTGTTGGGAAAGCAGCGTACAGTTCTGGTGGGAACAACAATGTCCAAACAGAAGTTCAAATAGTCAGTTATGCAGTGACTAACTCCCTCAATATCCTCCCCATGCAATTCATGCAGCACCTTCCAATCTGTGCACTCAAAACAGTCCCTTAGAACATCCTCTGCCTCAGGGGACCATACCCTGAATGAGCGTGTGACGGTTGGCTGTCGACACACACACGGGATGCACTGTGGATGCAGTAAACCCAAGCTGTGATCTGATTTACCCAGTGGAGGCAGTGGAATGTCCTTGTAAGCTTCCCTCACATTGGCATACATGAGGTCAATTGTCCGGTTTTTCCTTGTGGGACAGTTCACAAACTGATGGAATGCAGGCAGAGTTGACTCCAGTGTAACCTGATTGAAGTCCCCAGAGATAAAAATGAAGGCATTAGGATGTTGTGTCTGGAGCTTAGCAATAGTGGAGTGAATGATGTCACACGCCTTCTCCAGAAGTGCACGCGGTGGAATGTAAACACATACAGCGATCACGTGATTTGTGCTCTCTAGGCACGTAGTATGGTCTGATGCTGACAGCTAAAAGTTCAGTGTCTGGACAGCAGACTGTTTCTTTCACAATGACATGACCTGGGTGACACCACTTAATGTTGATAAAAAGTACAAGTTCCCCACCTTTACCTTTTCCTCTCAACTCTGGACATCTATCTGATCTCGCTGTGGAAAAGCCGGGTAGCTCCACGTTAGCCTCAGGGATGTTGCTGTTTAGCCACGTCTCTGTGAAACACAGAACACTGCACTCCCGATATGTCTTGACATTCCTCACCGAGGCAGCTAGCTCGTCCGTTTTGTTGGCAAGCGAGTTAAAATTCCCCATCACAACCGAAGGAACAGAGGGTTTATACCTCCATCGTTTCTCCAGTCATCTGGCTTTTAGCTTCTTGCCTGCTCTGCAGCCACAGTAAGTTTTCCTCAACTCGCTGGGTATGATGTAAATGTCTGTAATGTTAGATTCACTCAACCGTAATGCCAGCTGCCACGCCTGTGTGTAAACCAGTTTGTTGCAGCCCTTACGAGCAGTGTAAAAGCCGGTATCCATAGGATAGATATCCACACTCCGAGAAATTAAACTTTCAATTTGAACAGACTTTAGATGAAAAACAAGATAAAGACACACTCAAAAACAGCTACACTAACAGAGCTCTGGATAGGCAGCCACCCTCGTCGGCGCCTCACCGACAAGGGCTTGTCAGTGAGGTGCACTGTGATGCAAATACTTTTGGGGCATATTCAAGTTCTTTTGCAATCAAAAATGCAGTTAAACAGTCCATAGCTCTCCATCATGGCTATGCTGTGTGCCTGATATAAATTTAACCAATTAGACTGGAACCTGTCAGACTGCAGTGTGTCAAGTGCTTTGATGTTGAGAAAGCAAACACGTGAAACTTTCTATGGTGAGTTAATGGGTTCTCATTTGTCTGTCGGAGAGCACCAGCAGACAGCAGCCAACAAAGCTCCCTGAGGTGAAACAGTCAAACAATCAGCTCTAAATGGTCGTGCACCAAACTGTCTTGCTGCCTTATGTGCTTCATGTCATGTGGTTGCTGGATGCAGACTTGTGCTGTGTCCCCAGGGTTAATAGTGCAGCAGATAACTGAAACAATTATGCAAATGGTGATAAAAGCATCAAATTAGGCAGAAATACTCCTTAGACACTCCTCTTTTGAAAAAACCGATTGGCCACTTGACTTTTCAATCGGTGGTCAGATAGGGGTCAACTGAAGAATTACACAGATGTCAAAATTAAAAGATGCTCCAATCATATTGAAAAATATTCCACATTATTTGCCTGATCATAAAGATTCCAAAAAGGTATAGTTTGGACTATCTATGACTGAATTCTATGGGAATGGTGACAAAGGTCAGTTTCATTTTGTACAGGGGTCAAAAGTTAAAGTTGCTCCAATTTTTTGTAAAAAGTGATGCTAATTATTGGTTGAGCTAATAGGATTAATAAATGGAATAGTTTTGACAGTGTTGAATGCTTAGTCTCCAAAGTAAAGGTCAAACAAGGTCTACGTCTATTGGATTCTATGACATGTGACATATGTTACCCCGTAACGTGATAAGTAAGGATGATACATGATCCAAACTATTCCTTTTTAAAACCCTGTTAACGAATAACTTGCATCACCTTTTACCACAATTAGAGCAACTTTAACTTTTGACCCCTGTACAAACTGAAACTGACCTTTGTCACCATTCTTGCTGTTTTTATCACATAACTCCATTGAATTCAGTTACAGACCTTCCAAACCATATCGTTTTGGAATCTTTATGATCAGGCAAGTAATGTGGCATAGGTTTCAATATGATTGGAGCATCTTTTAATTTTGACTCCTGTGTAATTCTTCAATTGACCTCTACCTGAACGCCAACTGAAAATTCAAGTGGCCAATCGGTTTTTTCAAAACAGGATTGTCTGAGGAGTATTTCTGCCAAATTTGATGCTTTTATCACCATTTGCAGGATTCCGCTCTAAATATTCTCTTATCTGCTGCACTATAAAAAGAAGTCAGCAGGCCTCAGAGCATTTTTCTGCCATGCTCCTACCTTGTCACCTGCTTGTTGGTATTAGAAAGGCAACTTCCATTGACTCTTTCAAGACGAGTCTTAAAATTTATTTTGTGTTGCCTATGATTAATTTTAAAGCTTTAAATAATTTTATTATTATTATAAGGTGAAGTTTTTGTACACTCAACAAAAATATAAACACAACACTTTTGGTTTTGCTCCCATTTTGTATGAGATGAACTCAAAGATCTAAAACTTTTTCCACATACACAATATCACCATTTCCCTCAAATATTGTTCACAAACCAGTCTAAATCTGTGATAGTGAGCACTTCTCCTTTGCTGAGATAATCCATCCCACCTCACAGGTGTACCATATCAAGATGCTGATTAGACACCATGATTAGTGCACAGGTGTGCCTTAGACTGTCCACAATAAAAGGCCACTCTGAAAGGTGCAGTTTTGTTTTATTGGGGGGGGATACCAGTCAGTATCTGGTGTGACCACCATTTGCCTCATGCAGTGCAACACATCTCCTTTGCATAGAGTTGATCAGGTTGTCAATTTTGGCCTGTGGAATTTTGGTCCACTCCTCTTCAGTGGCTGTGCGAAGTTGCTGGATATTGGCAGGAACTGGTACACGCTGTCGTATACGCCGGTCGAGAGCATCCCAAACATGCTCAATGGGTGACATGTCCGGTGAGTATGCCGGCCATGCAAGAACTGGGACATTTTCAGCTTCCAAGAATTGTGTACAGATCCTTGCAACATGGGGCCGTGCATTATCCTGCTGCAACATGAGGTGATGTTCTTGGATGTATGACACAACAATGGGCCTCAGGATCTCATCAAGGTATCTCTGTGCATTCAAAATACCATCAATAAAATGCACCTGTGTTCTTCGTCCATAACAGACGCCTGCCCATACCATAACCCCACCGCCACCATGGGCCACTCGATCCACAACATTGACATCAGAAAACCGCTCACCCACACGACGCCACACACGCTGTCTGCCATCTGCCCTGGACAGTGTGAACCGGGATTCATCCGTGAAGAGAACACCTCTCCAACGTGCCAAACGCCAGTGAATGTGAGCATTTGCCCACTCAAGTCGGTTACGACGACGAACTGGAGTCAGATCGAGACCCCGATGAGGACGACGAGCATGCAGATGAGCTTCCCTGAGACGGTTTCTGACAGTTTGTGCAGAAATGTTTTGGTTATGCAAAGCGATTGTTTCAGCAGCTGTCCGAGTGGCTGGTCTCAGATGATCTTGGAGGTGAACATGCTGGATGTGGAGGTCCTGGGCTGGTGTGGTTACACGTGGTCTGCGGAGACGGCTTATGGTAGAGAAATGAACATTCAATACACGAGCAACAGCTCTGGTTGACATTCCTGCTGTCAGCATGCCAATTGCACGCTCCCTCAAATCTTGAGACATCTGTGGCATTGTGCTGTGTGATAAAACTGCACATTTCAGAGTGGCCTTTTATTGTGGGCAGTCTAAGGCACACCTGTGCACTAATCATGGTGTCTAATCAGCATCTTGATATGGCACACCTGTGAGGTGGGATGGATTATCTCAGCAAAGGAGAAGTGCTCACTATCACAGATTTAGATTGGTTTGTGAACAGTATTTGAGGGAAATGGTGATATTGTGTATGTGGAAAAAGTTTTAGTTCTTTGAGTTCATCTCATACAAAATGGGAGCAAAACCAAAAGTGTTGCGTTTATATTTTTGTTGAGCGTATTTTGCTGAGTGTTTAATGGTTATTTTCGGTTCGATTAGGTATATAATATTTATATTGTTGTGTGGGCCGCCAGAAGAGGAGGTACTGCTGGCCCACCACCAGAGGGCGCCCTGCCTGAAGTGCGGGCTTCAGGCACGAGAGGGCGCTGCCGCCACGGACACAACCGGGAGTGCCATCTGTCACACATCAACTCATGACAGCTGTCACCCATCTTCATTTCATCACTCCATAAAACCTGGATGTCATCTCCACCTCGCTGCCGAGATATCATCTATCTATGAAGGTACTTTTCTCTGCTGACCTAAATCATTGAATAATAACCTGAACTTCTTTGCAGCCGTATTCCTGTGGCGTTTCATTATCTGTGGATTGGCGTTTGGTGTGAACAGCGACGGCTTCGCTTCACACCCAAACCAGATAAGTGGTTAGACAGGAGCTGCACGAGTGTGTGATTAGAGGTTGAGGTGACTTTCCACCTTCTGACTGTTTTTGTTACTGGGTGTGCACACACCCACATCTCACTGTTTGTGCTCCTCGCCAGCAGTACCAGATCCGACAGTCGGGGACGGTGATCACCTGGGAATTCGGGACTTGGCGGCTCCAGTATTCTCCGGGTTCTGTGGCGGTGGAGATCGTGTGGTTCCGGCTCTTCTTGGGACAGACGTCTTCTATCCTCGAGCCTGCCCACACGTCACCTTGGTGTATTGACTGCTATCCGATTCTGTGATTGTCTGTATAATCGTTGTGCACATTCACAACATTAAAATTGTTACCTTTTGGCTCATCTATTGACCGTTCATTTGCGCCCCCTGTTGTGGGTCCGTGTCACTACACTTTCTCCAACATATATACACGAATGTCTACCTGCACTTGACTGCATGCACCACTAGGATGGTCCTCTATGTCAGGGTTTGAGTTTTGTTTGTTTTTCTGATTTATTTTGGTCTTTTGATCTGTTTATTTTTGCATTTCTTTGGTTTTTGTTTTGGTCATTCTCTTGCTGGGATTTTCTGCTTGGGTTTGTCTCTTCTTCTCTTGTCTTTCTCTTGGTGATGGGTGTTTCTCTCTCTCTCTCTCTGGTCACACCCTTGTTCTGGTGCTTTCCATGCACACCTGTTTCTGATTTGCTGATTGTCACCTGGGGTTATATAAGCTCACTGGGTGTGTTTGTTCCTCGCCAGTTTGTTATGCCATGTGCCTTCATTCCAGCTTTGTTCCTGCGTTCATTTTCCTGCCTGCATCATTGTGTGTACCTGACCTCCAGCCTGTTGCCTCGACCATGCTGATTGCCTGATGTTTTTTGTACTGCTGCTTTTTCTGGACTGCTTACTTGTGTACTGACCTCTGCTAGCCACATCAGTAAAGCCTTCTAAAAACCAGAGCTGTTTGTTTGAGCCTTGCATTTTTGTCCTGTAATTCCTGACCATCCAGCCTGATACTTTATGCCAAAAAAAAATTGTGACTTTCTTGAGGTGCTTTCCAACAAAATTGCCCATCTTGATGAGAAAATGTTTTGTGCAAAATTTTCATTTTGATACGGCTATTCTAACCACTGCCACACGTGGGGTGGAAATCACAATGGTTAAGCATGTATTAGTACAAACCAGCAACTGTAATGTACCTGTTTACATATGAAATACAAATTGAAATGAGAGATAATCTATTACATGTTACTGTCCACCTATTTAGTGAAAACAAACAAACAGTCATGGGGAGTGGCATTTGGTTTCGATTTTCTTTGCCTCAGGGAACTGATGTCAATGCCACTCAACAACTTGCAGCGGCTATTGGTGCTGATGTTCATCCTTCATTCATTCTGATTGTAATCCTGGATAAGTGCAACTCCTCACTCAGCAAAATTTGTGACAGCAGCAATGTTATCCAGGACCTGCTGTGAAGACTGGAATGGACCCCTCCCACTCAGGGGTCCTTGATGAAGAAGTCCATGTTGACATTGAATGCATCAAAAATGCGACCTGAGGCAGATCTAACAAAATCTGCCTCTAATGAACTCATGTATCCAGTCCATAACTCAAAATGTCACTCGCATGTCACAAAAAAATAGGGGCCGGGTGGCAGTGGTTTTTCAAATCTCATGAAATTTCACCCAATTTATTTTTACACCTAAAAGAACCAAAAAAAGAAACACCTTGAAAAAGTTGAAGTTTGTTTTTTGGGACCACCCTAATGTGGCACGCTGATAACTTGCTACAATAGTCTCACATCAGCAGAGATGTGATGTGAGCAGGACTTCACTTGGGTTTCACTGTGGTCAGTGGACACACATTAATGTCATGTATAAATGGGGGTGTGTCTGAGTGTTTGGTATTTATTTTAAAAAAGGCACATACAACCTTGGACATAGAACCAGATTTTTGGTGGTCTAAGATATAAATGCAAAACTCAGTTTATGAGAAATGCCTACTGTCAGACTGTTGATTTATTGTAAATTCATCAGTATGCCTATCAATATCAAAGTGTCAAGCTTTTATTTCCACTATATTATTGTATTTTGTTGTTTAATAAGTGGAAATTTTATGATGTATTTTGACAAAATTGATTCTTTTACACTTACTTATGCATATATTTTGAATTATGTAGTTAAAATACAAGTGCACCAATAAGTCTGACCAGGACTATAAAAACGTGGGAGAGTTCATCCAAATTAATAAAGTTTAAAATACAAATTGAAGTTACATCCAATATACATGTATTTCAGCTCTATACTGTTTATCAGCTTTTTATTATTTTTGCAGCATTTTTGTGTTTTTTGTTAATCATAGTTGATTTTTTGTTTTTTGTTTTGCACTACTGTGTGTGGTGTGTTGTCGTATCTTTATATTATGTTGTTTTTCCATTTTGTGTTTCTTCAGCTTTGTAAAACTTTGCAAAACCTTGTAATTGTTATGCCGCGTTCACACCGGGCGTAACGCGAGCGACAGCGGTGACAGGTTGCCATGTAATCCCTATGGAAGGATGCGTTGTGGTGTCAAGCCATGCAACGCGACGCGAATAAAGCGACGCGAATGAAGCGATTTTGAGCGATTGGCGCATTTGTGGTGCGATATTGTGTCGCGTTGCCCTCTTTCCCCAAGTTGAAAAATCTGAACTTTTTCGTCTTGTCGCACCGCGATGACCAATCAGGGACTGGATATGTAGTGACGTGAAGATGTCTAGAGTTTATACTTGATGTGGACATGTCCTGTGTCTGGCAGCCAGCCTGTGAGCAGGACTTATGTCCCTTTTGTCCTTTATTTCGCAATTATGACAGGAGAGCGAGCAGCAGTGGCAGCAGCCATTTTTTTTTTCACGTGCGCGCACCAACGAATTGTCCGTGAAGATAATTTTATTTTCTACACAGATGTATAATAAAACAAATGTTGACTGGTTTATAACACAATGATGAGAGTTTGAGGGAAGAGAGAGTGAGGAACCACATCGGCAGCCAGTGTTTTTTTTGTTTTTTTTTCTTTCATGTGCGCACGCGAACAAATCTTCCGTGAAGATCATTTTATTTTCTACACAGATGCATAATAAAACAAGTGGTGACTGGTTTATAACACAATGATGAGAGTTTGAGGGGAGAGAGAGTGAAGAACCACAGGAGCAGCCATTTTTTTTCTTTGTATGTGCGCGTGCGAACGGGACACGAGGTCCTCAAACAGGGTCCTGGAGAGGCAGAAGTACTGAGGAAAGCAGCTGTCATCCAGACACAGCTCCTGCAGCAAATGATAAAACCCCCCAAATTGGGAACGTTTCATGAGGATATTGTGAACCCAGCGACGGCGCCACTGGCGACGTTTGTTGCCTTTCCACAACAAATACGAGGTCTATTAGAAAAGTATCCAACCTTATTATTTTTTTCAAAAACCATATGGATTTGAATCACGTGTGATTACATCAGACATGCTTGAACCCTCGTGGGCATGCGAGAGTTTGTCCACGCCTGTTTTACGTCATTCGCCTGTGGGCAGTCTTTGAGTGAGGAGTGGCCCACCCTCTCATTGTTTTTTTCATTGTTTAGGAATGGCTCAGAGACTGCTGCTTTGTTTGATCAAAATGTTTTCAAAACTGTAAGGCACAACTGAGTGGACACCATTCGATAAATTCAGCTGGTTTTCCGTAAAAAATTTTAATGGCTGAGAGATTTTGGTCTGGTAGTGTCGCCGTAAGGACGGCCCACGGCGCCTGACGGCGATCTGCACTTCGAGGCGGCAGCGTCTCGTTGTTTCAAGTTGAAAACTTCCACATTTCAGGCTCTGTTGACCCAGGAAGTCGTCAGAGAACAGAGAACTTTCAGAAGAAGTCGGCATGAGGAGTTTATTCGGATATTCCATTGTTAACGGACATTTTGTAATGAAAGAACGTGCGGGCAGAGTCGCATGTCGGGCTGGACCCGACCGCAGGGGGTCGCGACAGGAAAAACACCTCCGTTGGAAACCTTAACGGGCAAGATGGAACATGCCCAAGCTGTTAAACAATTTCTCAGTTACTCACTTGTTGAAAGCCATCAAAAGCCACCTGAATTTTACAAATGGTTTTCAACACGGAGGTGTTTTTCCTGTCGCGGCGCACACAGATTCGCCGAGTCGTCACGGAAACGACTCGGCGAATTTGCGCGCACATCTTTCATTATAAAATGTCCTTAAACAGTGGAATGTCCGCATAAAGTCCTGATGCCGGCCTCTTCTGAATCTTCTCTGTTCTCTCACGACGTCCTGGGTGAATCAAGCCTTAAATTAGGATGTTTTCAGGTCGAAACAGCCCGACGACGGCACCTGGAAGCGCTGCAGGACATCCCGCTCTGTGGGAAGTCCTTACAGCGACAGAAACACCCCATAATCTCTCATCAGCCTTTAAACCTTTCACTGAAAACCAGCTTAATTTCTCGAATAGTATCCACTTGGATATTCCTCACAGGTCCAGAAAAAATTTTGATAAAGCAACGCGCGCCGTCTGGAGCAGCGTGTGAAACAGGAATTCAGCCGAGAGGGCGGGACCACATCTCACTCAAGGCCTGCCTACAGGGAAATGACGTCACCGACACGCGTGAAAAAACTCACGCATGCGCACAAGGGTTCCAGCATGATTGGTGGAATCGCACGTCATTCAAATCCATATAGTTAAAAAAATAAATAAAAGAGTCGGTTTATTGTCTAATAGACCTCGTACAACACAGCAACTCGCTCCATGTGATCAAGGTCTGGCATGTTGACTCACGGTGAGGGGAATGGAAGTTCCTCCTATTTGATGATGCAGGCAAATTTTCACAGCGAAAGTTTCCGCCCAAGCAGAGGGACACACCGGGCAATGGTGGTGCGTCCCTTGCCAGGCGAAGGAAGCGAATTTGTGGCATCACATGCGGTGTGAGCGCGGCTTTAGACCTAAGCAGTGGGTCACCCATTTGAGTCTGGTCTGCTTGAGGTTTCTTCCTCAAATCATCAGAGGGAGTTTTTCCCTTACCACTGTCATCTGTGTGCTTGCTCTAGGGCAGGGGTAGGCAACCTGTTCCAGAAAGAGCCATGAGGGTGCAGGTTTTCTTTGCAGCCACTGACTCCACCAGGTGATTTTACTGATTAATATCACTTTGAGCAGATGGAATCAGTTAATCAGTGAAATCACCTGGTGGAGTCAGTGGCTGCAAAGAAAACCTGAACCCTCATGGCTCTTTCTGGAACAGGTTGCCTACCCCTGCTCTAGGGGTTGGTAAGGTTAGACCATATTACTCATGTTACTCATGTGAAGCGCCTTGAGCCAGCTGTCTTGTGATTTGGCACTGTATAAATGAAATAAATTGAACTGAATTGATGTCTGTGCTGTAAAAAAAAAAAAAACCCTGGAACAGTTGAAAAAGTATGCGTCAAGAAAACAATCATCTTTAACTTGGTGCAACATCAGTGGCTACTGAAGACGGGACATGTGGTTTGCAAGGTTGGATAACGATTTGCTGAAAACATGAAGGCAAGTTGCCATGCATTAAATTTGAGCTGCGTCCAAAGGATTACTGTGACCTGCTGAACACGTTCTTCCAAATGTGTATTCTTCTATACCTAATGTACCTCAGACTGTAACTGAAGCTGGCCCTGGATCAGTGTGGATCATCATCTCATGATGGATGAAGGACAACGTCCTTCTGATTCTTCAGGGGTACACATTTGGAAACTGAACGCTTGCTGGACTGTTTCAGAACTGCCAGTTCTGCTCAACAGCAGCTCCAGAGTACGTATGTTGTTATAGGAAAAAGAAGCACCTCAACAAGCCGGGGAAAGGTTTTCGAGCCTCCTGCATTTTTCATTTCATCTCAAGCAGTCGAGAATTCTTTGTCAGCATCTATAAGATGCCGAGTCCGATAAGCAGTTTAAACCCATGCACCAGCTGAAATCTACTGGTGCTCATTTGAGCACTGGGTAGAAATAATTCTGTTCTCCCCTGATCACAAAAATGTAGATTGCAGATGAATAAAAGATGAAGACGTGTGGATGTCTAAGCACAGGATTAGAAGCCAAGCCAGCAGATGAATATGCCGTGAATAAATAATGAAATATTAAAGGGTGAATGTATGGAGGGGCCTGGCGCCACAACAAAGAAGAGAGTTTAATTCTAAATGTGGTGTTTTGTGTGCAGGTGATAGTGGACTCCATGGTGTCTCTGTGCCGTGAGTTGTGTCCACTGTCCTGCTCCGCTGCCGAGAGACTCAGCCCTCCTCTGTCATCTATCTCGGAGCAAGTTTCCATCCCTCGCTCCGCCATTCACAGTGCACTGATGGAAAGAGCAGCTGAGGACATCAACAGAGCCCTGGAGTGAGAACCAACTAAAACATTCTGTATCAGCACTGCTGGCAGCTGAAATATTAAATGAACTGTGTCCCGCATCGTCTTCACAGGGAGGTGAAGCTGTCTGTTGTCTCCTACCTAACTAACTCCATTGTGGATCAGATTCTACAAGAGCTGTACTCCACTCATAAATCCCTGGTACTGGTAATATCCCTTTACTGCATGAACTTCTTCTAGTACTGCAGGTTCATGATATTCTTCTGTGTTTTAAGATTAAATTTTCATGTTTTCAGCATTGATGGTGCCGACATTGTCAATCATCAACAAAGAAGGAATGTGTTAAAATGTTTAGCTCCAGTTTGACACATAGGATCCTTGAGTATAAATTTGATCATTTTTTTTTACAACAAAATCCTTGTCTTTTGTACTGCACCAAAAAGCTAATATATATATATATATATATATATATATATATATATATATATATATATACACACACACACACACACAGTAAAACTCACCTAATCCGTCATCGCATAACCTGGATAAACTGGATATTCGCACTCCCCAGACAAAAGCCCCAATGCTTTTCTATGGTTTCCCATGTTAAGAATCACCATATATAAAGGATTTTTGTATAACGGATTTCACTCACATTGAACAAAACGTCACATCCGATAGCAATGCATTTCCATTAAAAACCTCTCACATATACTGGACAGAGCACTCTGGACATGTCCAGTAACAGAGGTACAAAATTAAGTTCAGCACTGACACTCTGACTCAAGGAAAGTATTTCCTTGATTAAAAGACCCGGCATTTTTTTTTTTTAACCATGCTCAGACCAGGTGCCTAAACGAGACAGGCCGTAATTCAAGGCTGGCAATTATCAACAAAATTCTGCTTGTTGCCTTTACTTAATATGGTGTTACGTTTCGTACATATCCCTGGGTGTGGTGAACCAAACCGCTTTAGCTCAGAGCCCTCTGCATGGCTGTGAACCAGCGCACCTGCTAAATGACGGAGACCACATAGGGCTGTGATTTGTCACTTTTGTGGTTTCACTCCTTCCTCTCCCATAATATTTTAAAAGTTTTTACAGTGTGCATGCTGATTACATTTTGATCATGGATCAAATATGTTTGGTAGAAAAGTCCGCAAATATGACCAACTTCACAACACGGAGTCAGAAACAGACACTCAAATGACCTGCAATTCATGGATGAAAATTTCCTGTACCGTTGGTTTCGCGGTTGATAATTGCATAAAGTAGTGAAGATCGCTGATGGACAAATTAATCCAGAAAAAGCCATTGTTCTTGCAGCAGTTTGCATAAAGACGTGATGGAGAACTTAAAAGGGTCACACGCACGTCAACGTCATTGCATAGCCACAGAGTTAGAGAAGCATAAATCAGGCTTTTGGATTTTAAAGTACCACTCTGAAGTGGACTTAGGAAAAAAGAGTGACTCAACTAAATGAAATCTTTTTAATGCACATAATGGCCGGAGCTTATTTAAGACAGGCATTTATTTATTTATTTATTTTTTCAGATGAAATTGTGACCCGGTCATTAAATGAGGCAGGTCCTGATTCAAGGTCAGGCTTTTAATCAAGGAAATACATAAGCCTAATTGGTGCTGGGGATTCCCCGTTGATTATTCGGTACCTCCTGACTGTAACTAATTAATTACATACATATAACAGATTTTGTCCATTCATTCATATAACGGATTTCAATTATAACAGACATATATATATATATATATATATATATATATATATATATATATATATAAAATCTCCTCACCTCCCCAGACATTACATGTGTGTTCCTCAAGCATGGGTCCTCTACCAGAGCCCAGAGACCCTCTTTTAGTTTGAAGTTCAAGGTTACAGCTTCTAATGCTCCTATTACAACTGGCACCACTTTGTATTTTACCTTCCACATCTGCTCAAGTTACTACTTCAGCCCCTCATACTTCTCAATTTTTCACATTTTTCTCATGGTCAGCTGTCAACCACTTGTTTGTACCTGTTGGTGTACACTGTCCCAGCTTGCATCTTGCATCCTGGTACTATGTACTGCACTGTTTTTGGGGTAACTTGGGTCCTGTCTGCAGTGGTAGAGTCCTGGTGCTGAAACGATCTAGTGCTTAGGACCTGTTGTTGTGCTGCCTTGATCAGAGCCTCTATGCTTTCATATATGTATTTTGTTAGCCACTGGTAGGACTTCTTGATGTCAGCCACTTTTTCTACCTGTCGATGGTAGTACATTAAATGGAGGGGCTTGGTCTTCCATGAAACCTCCTTCTCCTCTTCCTTATCACCATCTGTTTTCACCTCTCCGAGGCCCTCTTGTGGTAGTGGTAGTGGGCATCTTTATGATGTATTCATGCATGCTCCTCATCTCATTCTGGATTGTGCATGGGTGGAGGGGCCATAGATTGCTTTGGTGGCATTGAAAAAGCCATTTCATGTCATTTATCTTGGCGAGGGCTTGGATTTCAGTAGCCTTTTTGATCTAGCAGTGATTTTTTAGTTTGTGAGTTTCATTTACAGAGTCGCTTGGCTTTGCTGGAGTCAAGACTTTTGTCTCACAAGGTTGGATCTTTCTGGAGGTTGAGGAAAGCTTTTTCATCACTTGTGTTTTTGTTTTCCTACTACAGAGCTGGTGACCCTATGGACACAGTAATCCAGATAGTTTAAGTTGAAGCAGACTATGTTTAGGGTACCTTTTCTTGCCCCCTCCCTGTTCAGGGTGAGCAGAGTGGATCCTTAAAAAGGCTGGTCAGTCACAGATGCAGCTACTGAAAATCCCTCTTGCTTCTTCCAAGGGTTTGAAGATTGAATAACCCATCCTTGCCACATCAGAGCTAAGGGCTTCCACAATCCTGCCCCTGTCACTCTTTGCCGATTGCAGAGAGACTTGTGGGTGTGCAGCACAGTGTAGAAAATCTACATCCAGGGTTGATCTGGAGATGCCTGTGAGTGGGTCTTGTTTATCTTTGTAAGTCAACAAACACACAGTCCTTGACAGATCCTTAGTCTGGTCCAATGGCTGTGAAATCCCAGATGTTTAGGGTTTGTGCACTTGCTGCAGCCCTCATCTGCTTTCACTGCCATTGGATTACAAGCTGTCCCCTACTCCACCTGATCTGCCAATGAGGACTTCTTGTTTCACTAGAGCCCTGTTAGCCATCTTGTCTTCAGGGTTCCTGTTGGGCCTTCATGGTGACTGTAGTTTCCACGGGGCATATAAGGTCCCCACCATATTTCACTCCAACATGCATTCGGCTGTTTGATCCGTTGTCAGTTTAACTTTTAGAATATTGTTCTGGTCAGTTAAGTAGCAGAGAGGGCTTGTTAATCAGTTTCAGCTGCTTTTGTGTTAATGAAATAAACATCAGGTTCACTAGAGGTGCAACAATGAGACAACCCCCAAAACACAAATGGTTTCACAGGTGGAGGCCACTGACATTTTTTTTTTCACTCATCTTTTCTGAATGATTTTATACTAGGTTTGCATTTTGCTTGGGTCAGTGTCACTACTGGTAGTGTGATGCGCTGCCCAGACCCTACGGAGGTTGTGAAGGTAGTCCAACTCCTCTAGGATCGCACATCAATATATATGCCATTGCCAGAAGGTTGGCTGTGTCTTCCAGCACAGTCTCAAGAGCATGGAGGGGATTCCAGGAGACAGGCAGCTACCCTAGGAGAGGTAGACAGGGCTGTAGAAAGTCCTTAACCTATCAGCAGGACCAGCATCTTCCCCTTTGTGCAAGGAGGAACAGGATAAGTATTTCTGGAGCCCTACAAAGTGACCTCTGGCAGGCCACTGGGGTAAATGTCTCTGACCAAACCGTTAGAAACAGACTTCATGAGGGTGGCCTGAGGGCCCAACATCCTGTAGTGGGCCTGAGCTCGATTGACATTTGCCATAGAATACCAGAATTGGAAGGTCCACAACTGGCACCCTGTGCTTTTCACAAGTGAGACCAGGTTCAACCTGAGCACTTGTGACAGATGTGAAAGGGTCTGGAGATGCTATGGAGAATGTTATGCTACCCGCAGCATCATTCAGCATGACCATTGTAGTGGTGGGTTAGTGATGGTATGGGGAGGCATATCCCTGGAAGGATGCACAGACCTCTACAGGTTAGACAATGGCACCCTGACTGCTATTTGGTATCAGGATTAAATCCTTGGACCCATTGTCAGACCCTACACTAGTGCAGTGGGTCCAGGGTTCCTCCTGGTGCACGACAATGTAGCAAGAGTATGCTGGCAGTTCCTGGAGGAGAACGGAATTGGCCCCCATGCTCGCTTGACCTAAATCCAACAGAACACCACTGGAACATTGTGTTTCGGCCCAACCAAGGCCACCAGGTTGCACATCCCACTGTTTAGGAGCAAAGTGATACCTTAGTCCAGATCTGGGAGGAGATCCCCCAGGACACCATCCGTCATCTCATTAGGAGCATGCGAAAGAATGTCAGGCATGCATGCAAACATTTGGGTGCCATACAAAATACTGAGTACCATTTTGAGCTGCTGCAATGAAATTTTGGCAAAACGGAGAAGCCTGCCATATCATTTTTGGGGTTTCTTTTAATTCAGCCCTCAGTTTTCATTTCCATCAAATGATGTGGCATCCCTTTGTTCCTATCAAGTTACCCAGTCTACATCAGGAGATCTGATCTTTTCAAAATGTTTCTTTCATTTTTTTTTTTTTTTTTGGAGCAGTGTGTGCGTGTGTGTGTTCTTAAAATTCCATGCAACAGCCTATTTTTTTTTCTAATGAATTTCTTTGTGCGTCTGAAAACCTGTGGTAAATCCATATGTCTGGAAAGTGTTTGACACAAATCCTCCAGGCTGCATTCTCCTATTTGTGTCTAAAGAAAGCTTAATTCAGCAGCTGCATGTCATTACCATCCAAAGTTTACAGTGATTTAGAGCAGGTGTCATGCAAATATTGTGCTTGGGGACATGATTAGACAATGCAGATCCTCCCATCAATAACATAAAATTGTTTACAATGCAGCCAGTGGAAGGTAGGTAACAATATTTTTGGCAATAATTGTGCCTGCCAGGTTCTGTTTTGTATTCTGTTCACTGGTTTAATCGTTACATCTCACTTTCTTTTCTCTGTTTTGTTGCGGTACAAGTTTGTACCCTATCACACCTTGTGATTATCAAGAAATGGATTTTCTTCATCTTCTTGGGCTTTTGTTTGTGTCCTTCTTGTTTGTAAGGGTGGACATAACGGACATTGGGTGCTATTCTCATTGTGCTATTGTCAATAGTGTGTAAGTCTGTATTTGCATTTATATATGTTTGATGTGTGTATTACATCAGCTACGGCAGGTGTCTCAGGCAAAGCGCTGGGATGATGGCACAGGACGACGAACTATCCGGCACTCCAGAATTATAGAGTCTTTGGATTTCGCTGATGAGGATCTTGGCATCAACCTGGGAATCGTAAGTGTGTGAGGTTCATGTTGGGAATATAGGTGTGCTTGCTTGTCAAGTGAGTGTTTGCTTGCTCTCTGGAGATACATAGTACATATACGATTATATATGATTTAATTTGTCATCACGTTAACCATATACATCATGTAGGACTTGTGAGATGGTTCATCTATGAATTTTAAATTACGACTCTTTTTCCAACCCTCTTCCATATGTTTGATATGCAGTGCTGTGCCCCTGGTACACACCTTGTGTACAGCTTACAATTTGCACTTGCATAGTAACTTCTTACTGGGAATTGCTTCTGCTGTGGATGTGGCAATTAGGAAGACATGGGGAGAGAGGTGGTCTACCAGCTGTGTTCTAGTTGTCCTTCTTCCTGCTCTGCATGCCTGTTCTCCATTCATCTCATGGCTAAAAAACAAACCCCAGTGTATAATTATAATCATTACCCCATATGATGGGCCAAGTGAGTGGATGGAGGGGGGGGCAGGTGGTCAGGGGTGCCCAGAGGCTGACCTTCAGACATATTCCTGAGTGTCCCTTGCTGAGTCCCTTGGGTGCCCCCTGGTGCTCCTGGGCAGTGGTACATGGTGTGGGCATGAACCGTTAAGAGGTGTTGTTTGATGGTCTTCCTGTTGCCCTGTGGTTCTGATGGAGAATACGGCATTGGGGAAGTGGTGGGTATCAAATATGAGCATTAGTTGGGGTGGTTACATGGGGAGCTTGCTGGGGTGGCTGTTGGGTTGCCCTCCCACTGGCTAGAAGCATCTGGTTTGTCCCCTCCTGTTGTCTTTTGTGCCAGGACCTCATCCTTGGGGTGTGTGGGAAGGGGACGTGTGCCTGGGAGTGTTGTCAGCCCTTGCTGTGGTGGGTGGTCCATAGTGGGTCATTGTCTTGCCCCTCTGTGAGTGTGATTGGGCCCTGTCTGACATTCAGAATCTGGGTGTCTGTCCTATATCTTATCCTTACAGAGCTGATTTATTCCTGTGTGTATCAGAGATACAATGATTAATTGACAGCTGTTTCGATAACTGACTGATCATTTTGAGTCATTTCAAAAAATATTTGATTTCTGCTTCTTAAATGTGAATATTTTCTGGTTTAGTTTGCGGTCTACTTTTGTTCTATCTGGCAGTAAACTGAATCTTATGCTGTGGACAAAACAAGACATTTACAGGCATCATCTTGGACTCTGGATAATACTGATCATCATTTTATTTATTTATTTATTTATTTTGCTGTTTTTGGACATTACAAGTAATCAAGAAAGTAATCCCTTTTTTCAATTATGAAAATAATTCTTTGTTGCAGCTCTAATGGTCATGGTATGCGACTGTATCTTTTTTGTAGCGTAGCTGATCTGCATTCCCGTGGTCACTCCTCACTTCCTCGTGGCACAGAGTTCTGGTCCTATCAATCCTCAGAGACAGGAGAGTTCTCTTTGAGGTGCTTGCTGTGACTGTGGGCTCCCTGTGGGGCCATTCATGCAGTTTGGGGTTTCTGTGGCATTGATGGCCTCACATTCACTCACATTATTACAAATCTCATTGTAGCTATCACACTGGATTTATAGGACTGACATGCACATATGTGTGCATACATTCACACCATTGACATTTACACACTATACCCTCTAGCCTGTGTCAGATTTGTATTTCTATGATGACTGTCATAATTACGATCATCTCATCTATGAAGTGCTTTTTTTTTTTTTTTTTTTTTTTTACAGTTCCTGTTAGCTTCTCTGTTGTTGTGGTTGCTGTTTTTGTTGCCATTTGTCACTGTCAAACATTTGGTTGTGGCATAGCAGTTACCCTGTCCATACAGTGCCTGCAAAAGTATTCACCCCCTTGGACCTTTACACATTTTAATTTGTTAATAACATTTCAAACTCAAAACATATTTCAGGAGACTTCTCTATATTAAAACTTATAAAAGTATCCTCTAAATTTAAGCTGAAAGCAAATCTCCCCAACTTGATAAAAATTAAATCAAAATGTCAAAGCCTAGATGATGGGTTGCATAAGTAATGGCCCCCTGTGGTATAACACATGTAAATCATCAGTTTTATTGCTAATTTTCTTTCGACAAGTGAGGTGATGGATACATTAACATTTCCAAGTCACTAAATATGACTTGGGCTTTATTTGCATCAGTTATGAAAAATACAAAACAGTATTGTACTCTATGGTAAGTCTGTGTGGAGTTAATCATCAAGAAGGAGACGAGGAAAGCCACCAAGATACCAAGGTAACGCTGTAGAAGTTATAGGCTTCGGTGGTAGCGATTGAAGAGATTGTGCATTGTGCAAGTTTTGAATTTCTGGAGAAGAAGGGGGTTGGGGAAGTGATGGATATCAGACCCGAACATTAGTTGGGGTGGTTGTGGGGGAGCTTACTGGGGTGTAAGATCCCCCTGTAACTCTTACTATACCAGGTAGTTAATTTAAGTGAAACGTCACAC
This sequence comes from Thalassophryne amazonica, assembly GCF_902500255.1. Classification (NCBI taxonomy): domain Eukaryota; kingdom Metazoa; phylum Chordata; class Actinopteri; order Batrachoidiformes; family Batrachoididae; genus Thalassophryne; species Thalassophryne amazonica. The sequence continues at coordinate 48,523,390 of NC_047114.1, forward strand.
AGTGGGAGCTCACTATATGAAGATGTGCATGAAGGAAAATATTCCAGTGCAACATCTTTAATGGGAGATAGCTGTACTTTTGTTTTTATGACACACATCACACGATATTGACTTCGTAAGAGCAAGTCCTTACATGTCCTTGCCCTTGTCATTGCTGTTTATAATAAACTCATGCAATACTATTACAGAGTTTATTATTTTAATGAACAGCAACTGGTGACCCCAGCACAGAGAAGATGACCTGAGATTAGTGTAAAGTAATCAGAGTGGTAGAAATAGATCAAGGTCAAAAACCACAGGAGTTCCATTAATCAGGTGAGGGATTTGGTGGCAGAGTAGTAATTAAGCAGGCAGCAGAGTAAAACATACCAAAACATTATTATTATTATTTTAAGACTGAAATTGATATGGATTAATCAGAAGTTGCTATATTTATTGTTTATTTGAAAACTATTTACTGAACACCCTCAAATTTGACATTCAAATCAATGATTTTGATCACAAAAGTAAGAGATCTATTTACAGAAGAAGTTGTTTAAGATTCATGAATATTCTTAAGTGTATGAATGAATATTTGCAGAACAGCCTCAGAATTGAGATTCAATGTTTTTGATCGCAATAGTAATGAAACTATTTACAGAACAACTTTTTGTATAAACTCAGAACATGAATATTCTTAAGTAAGAATGAGTAACAGAAGAGCCTCAGAACTGACATTAGATGTAGTAGAAAATTATGAACTAAGTATGAATGAACAAGAGCTGTCATACGCAACACAACTTTTTTATTATTTTTTTTAATTTTATGATCACAGTGTGATTTTTTTTTTTAAATTATTTATTTATTTTTACTACCTAACATTCTTGTCATTTTTTTTTCCCACACAAAGTTAAACAGTATTGATTAAGGTGTGTGTGTGTGTGTGACTGAGTGAGAGGGAGGGAGAGAGGTTGTTCTAAGACTGTTTATTTTTTATGATCTGTGTGAACTTGGTGATTCATGAAAACATCCAGTGATGGCAAACAGGGATGGCAGATGTCAGCCTTGTTCACTGTAATCTTCTCAAAAGCACCGCGTTCAGTACGAGCAAATTTTTCTGACTTTATATCACCTGCCAAAGTAAGAGCAAACAAACAGTTAAAAAACAAAATCCCAACGGGAGTGACGCAGTGACCGACACAACATGAGCTGTTTTCAGCTCTGTCTTGTCAAATGCACCCTGTACGTTACAAAACAAGTTCACAATTAACTTTAAATACCATACAAACCAAAATAGTGGTGAATTGAAGAAAACCTAAGGAATACTGAAGACAGGAACGTGAGGTAGAATCAAGCCAAGCACAGAGTGAGAGTTCCTGTCTGTGTGTGTGTAAGAGTGAGGTCTGGTACAGAGACATGTCTGTGTAGGAAGGGGCGGGTGCTGTGAGTGACTGGCCAATCACACAGCGTGAAGACAGTCAGTTAGCCAATCAGGATTTTCCTTCAGCACGAGCATGCTGATCAAAAATGCGTTATCTGTATCGGATACTCATCTGAAAGGAGTATCCGGCTCAACCCTAATAACGAGGTAGGGCAAGTTATCCAACTCATCAACTTTTGTCTGGAAAAAAAAAAAAAAAATGGAGGAAATAACCCTATCACACGACCCTTGCCATACTCATATTTATAAGTGGCCATGCCCTGATGACAACCCACCTCAACTTTCTTTGGCTTTTCCAGCTGATTGTGGCAGTTTTTAAAACATATTCCTATGATTTTTCTGTCATGAGGGATATTGGCTTTGACTTTCAATGTTCAATCCTGAACTACAGGGGGAGGTTCTTTAGTTTCTGATGTTGTATTCTACTGTATAAGGGCAGGACCTTTGAGTTCCAGTTCAGTCTGAGAATAATCTTGATTAGCAATACACCATACATAGTGCTACATTATACATTAAAATTAACATAAAAACTGTTTTCAGATTGGAGTGGAATGTGGATTAGAATCTCATTTGAGGGACTCTAACCAAAAGCTTGTGCACTGCACAAGATGAATATGGCACATTCAATGTGTTGGTTAATATTAAAGAAGTTGGTAAAGTTAATATTTTACAGCAATCTGAAGCCTCATTAATGGTCCATATCCATATGTAAATCCATCCATGCCTTTCAAATGGCATATCACTGTCACTGTCCACATACAGCCTTTACATTGGCGTGAATGTTAAGCGAAAGCATCCACTACACGCACTGCAGACCCTTTTGAATGTTTTTGACAACATCTAACATGGTGACAGTCCACGAAGCTGAAATGCTTTTTTTTTTTTCCATAAAAGAAACAAAACTGTAGGAAGCAGTGTAATCAAAGATGTACATTAAAAACAAGATAATTTCTAGATTTAAAGCTCTCATCAAAATATACCACCATTAATTAAGCTCTTCCTTCATGTCCTTTAGCCTAAAGTTGAGTCTGGCTTAAACTTTAGCTACACTATCCACACAATTTCAAATGGTAGTGCTCAGCTTTGTTTGCTTCTATGGAAGCGCGTTGCATTCACTGGATAAAACAAAATAGACGCCTTATCTCATAATTACGAGAAAAGATCTAGTAATTATGAGATCAGGAAAGGTGCTACATTGCCCTCTGCTTCGCTCAGAACCACATACTGCACATGCTTTTCAAACACATTAATTTGTATCCATGAAGCATCCCGTATTGGTTCAAAAGCTCCTGCAGAAAGAGCGCGACATCCAGCACGTCAGACTGGGCTTTCCGCCTTAACAATCCCAACAACTTGAGATGCCTGTGCAATGCTGACATATTAACATTAATACCATCCTCATTTTTAAGAAACATATCAGTATTTCCCAGTGTCTCAAACTGAGAAGGTTATAATAGCAGAGTAATTGGTCACTGATTAGTGAAGATTTTCATGCAACAAGAATGTTTTCTTTTTTATTCTATTTTGTATTTACAAGAGAAAGATCTCAAGATTAGGAGATCTTTTCTTGTAATTATGAGATAAGATGTCTATTTTTTATCCAGTGAATGCAATGCACTTATGTACGTATCTGTAAGCTTTCAGAAAATGAATGCAAATATGTACAAAGGGTGCAGACAAAGGGTTCCCTCTGTATCTGTATTTAACATTGAATATAAACTAGATGTAAGATCTAAGACAATGTCCATTTAATGTATCGCCAAAACTTTTAAAAATAATGAAAACTTGCTGAAATTCAAATTGTCACTTCACTGCTCACTTCATCACTTATTTGCACTTACATGCACACTGGTTTTTAATGTATGTGTGTATTTTATAGGGTTGTGAATTTTATAGATAGTGTTATCTTTTAGGCTGTTTTAAGGCAGGTTTTATACTTTGGTTTTCATCTTTTTTATTTTGTGAGTTTTATCAATGCCGTAGCTGTCTGTTTGTGCCTTTTGTCACTTTCTGCTTTGCCGTGTGAAGCACTTATCCCCAAGATTAATTTCCCTGTGGAGACAGTAAGGTATATGTGATTGATTAACTTCTAAGATACAAATTTCTGCTCCTGCAGTTTTATAGCAAAAGATTCAAGTTGTATTTAATTAGGTTTGTACATTCATATTATTATTATTTTTTAAGAGATTGTTGTTTTGTTTTTTATCCACCCCCCCACAATCCCAGGAAATAAATAAATGAATAAATAAATTGAAAAGTATATACAGTTGTGGTTGGAGGTTTACATACACGGGCATGACTGTCATGATAATTTTGGGCTCATAATGATGAGAGAAATGATTGTACAGCACAGTACATCATTAATGGCTCAAAAAAAGGTGCATAAGTTGGAATTTATTTTGGATCTTCTCTAATTCACATAGTCACAATTATCCGTACAGGCTCAAACATATGCATACACCCTCACTAATATTTGGTTAAGTGTCCCTTAGCAAGCTGAACCTCAACCAGGCATTTTTAGCAGCCATCAACAAGCTTCTGGCATAATTCTGGCTGTATATTTGACCACTCCTCTTCGCCGAAATGGTGGTGTCTATTTAAACTGGTTGTTTTCCTGGCAGGCACAGACCTGACTTTTAAGTGTGGTTCACAAATTTTCAATAAGATTGCAGACAGGGCTTTGGGAAAGCCATCCAGCAGTTTAGTGTTAGCCTGCGTTATCCAACCAACAACCAGTTGTAATGTGTTGGGATAATTGTCCTATGTGAACACCCAGCTGTGGCCAAGTTTCAACTGGCAAGCTATTGATTTGAGGTGATGCTGAACAATTTGGAGGCAGTCCTCCTCCTTCATTATTCACTGCACTTTGGGCAATGCACCAGTACCACTGATGGCAAAACAGCCCCAGAGCATGATGTGACTTGCCACCATACTTAACACTTAGTGTTCTTAGGTTTGAAAGTCTCATCTCCATTCTTCCAAGCATACCTCTTGTCATTATGGCCAAATAGCTCAATCTTTGTCTTGTCTGACCATCAAACCTTTCTCCAGGAGGCATTTAAGCTGCAAATTTCAGTCTAGATTGAAGGTGTCAATTTTTGGAGCAGGAGCTTCTTTCTTGGTCGGCACCCTCTCGGTCCATGACTATGTAAAACTCGCTTCACTGTGGACAGTGATGCTGATATTCCATCAGTTTCCTGTTCATGGCGGACCAGATCCCTGGTGGTTCCTGGGTTGTACCTGAACATCCGAACCAATTTCTTCTCGTGAGGATGGCAGGTTTGGTATTCTTCCAGACCTTGGCAAAGTGATGACACATCTGAGGAACTGGTACTTGGGTACAATATCTGCAGTTGTTTAGGGGCCCTTCACACATAGTACAAACATGGCTGAATTGCCCACAATGCCAAAATCATATGCAATATGTGTAAAATTGAAGCTGCCTCCAACGCCTCATAAACCTGTTGCTACAACTATTTGCACACACCAGCTGCTGAAAGACAGAGAGTGCCCTGTGAGAACCCATTCAATCCCTCTCATGCCATTCGCACTGTTAGCATGAAAATAGTGAGCAGACGATCACTTTCGAGCTGGCTGTAAAATTTGTCTAAGTGCCCCCATGAGTGTGGCATTGCAAAACAGCAATGCACATGTGGCGTGCCAGAGTGTCAGCTCCCCTGCAACACATGTGCTGTGCGTGTGAATCGCATGTGTGCTCCCCCCTCCAATCCGCAACACGTGGTGGATATGTTGTGGATGGATGCGTTGCGGAATAACTAAATAGCAGTAAAAATAACTAAAAAGAAATGATCACATAACACATAACAGAGTGACACATTGGTGTGTGTGCTGAACTGACGGGTGTGTCTACCAACAGCCATAGCTGTTGAGATTTCTGGTTCTGGACATCACAGCTGGGGAACACGTATCGTGTTTGGATGGACATGAACTTCCAACTGTCCACTGTGACACACATGTGTCTGCTTGCTGTTCTCATGTGGACATACATAAAAACATATATTGCTGTTGTGATGGGCTGCAGTGAGCGAGCAGGCTGTCCCAGGTGAAACAGACCGTCAGATCATAACATGCAGCAGGTGATCTGAATGTCACGTCATCCACATAAGCTCTGTTCCACATGATGCGGTGTCTGTTCTGCGGTACGCCGTCCACAGGACACGTGTCGGGCTGGACACGTGCGCGTAAATGTGGAGATGTTAAGAATGCACTGGTTCATTCATGTCATTTCATGACTGTACGTCTGTGACCATGGGTCATCTACAGAGAAACAGACAGTTCATACTTGTATTGTTTGCGCGATAAGAGGAATTCAATAAAATGCAGTGTTGTTTTTATGGTGTGTGATTTTATTTTTTATTTTTAAATACGTTTATCTCCTTATTGATTTCAGGATTTTTCCCACACCTTTTATAGGACAGTGATGGTAGAACAGTGGTAAAGTTTCTGACTGGCAGTCAGAGCTTTTGTAAATTGCAGGTTCAAATCCCGTGGGTGGCTTGTATTTTTTTCCACAGCAGCTGCGTGATGTGGTTACACATGCTCCAGCTGCTAAACGAATCCATCGCAGTGGGATCGTTTGCGCCTGCCCGACCACATGTCCCTCTTGACGTCGGCTGGATGTTTTCCTGGTTCGCTCATACGAGCTGTTTCGCTGTGATTCATCCTGATTTGTACTTACTTGTGCTACGTGTGAAGGGCCCATTAGAAATGGATCCAAGAGACCTTCCCAACTTGTGTAAATCTACAATACTCCTTCTTAGACCTCCCTGAGTTCTTTGGACTTTCCCATTGTTCTGAGTATTGATCAGTCCAGTGAGTGCTGTCCCACACATTCTTTTTATACTGGCAAATAGAAGATACCAGGTGTAGTCAATCATGATCACTAACGAGGAGTTAATAGGCCTTGACCTTGTCATGTTAAGACACTGTGGAACCTTCAGCACAACTTATTAAAAGATTTAAGTGAATGTATGTATATATTTGAGCTGCATATGTATAACTTTGACCCTGTGTGGATTAGAGGAGATACAAAATAAATTCAATCATGTGCACCAAATTCTTGTTTGTTAAAGTCATTAATGATGTATGCTCTACAATCATTCCACCCTGACAAAAGAACAGTTCAAAGACATCATTAAAATCCCCAATTACCATGACATCCATGCATTTTCTGACCACAACTGTACATATGTGTATGAGATGGGGGTGGTGAATATGCCTGGTCCATCATAAATGAATCAGTTAATCAGAAGAAGGTGGCAATGATGATGAATGATTTTTAATCAATCAATCAAGTTTATTTCTAGAGCCCTTTACAACACTCAGAGTGACCAAAGTGCTTTACAACAAAATTTAAAAACAAAACATGGTAAAAACAAATATCCAACAGTAAAACCATTACAAAAACAATTAAATAAAATATGCATAAAAACATTTAATAGCATAAAATAAATATATAATAAATATTCATAAGTGTTTCATTATTTTTAGGTACATTGCTTCTTGATGATTTTTTCTTCAGTGTGCCAAAGATTTTTGCAGAAATACTGTATATGCACAATTAAAACCGAGTGGCATGTTTCAGTGAACTGCATATACACACATACACGTGGTAAAGGTCATATTCTTGGCAAAGGAGAAGCTCAGTTTTTGGCTCAATCCAACATGCCCAGTGGATCAATGCTGACCATCCATATGATAGAAATTTTCCAGCATACACTATGACATTTTGTACTCAGCCTCCATTATCACTTCAGCACATCAGCAGAATTAGATCACTGATGACTTTTAATTCATTATGTTAAAAACATACTTGAATCCTTTATTTTTATTTTTTTTTTTTTTTTGACTGCTTCTATTAATTCCACTGCACCTGTTCCTTGATGCTATAACTATAACTATTTTTTAAACTCTATTGATTTGATATGGCAAACATTTTGTCATTCCTGATGCATATCTACATCTATAAGATGAAAGCTCCTAATGTTCATGTTTTGATGGTGGATGGTGGAAGAAAACCAGACTACCTTTCAGCAAACCAACACCATTGGTGGGGCAACACTTTACACAGAATGTAATTACGGCATTGATGCACTTGAAACCACCGACCCCACATATATTTAATATTGTGAAATATTTCATCTCTTGTGCTTATGTCTGTGCAATTGTATTTGTGTTTCAACATGAAATTAATGCACTCTCATTTCTCCTCTGACAACAGGACACCATAGCTATTAAAAAGCGGACCTCCAGGACGAGAAGAATTCGGCCCGTCTCCACCAGAATAAGTGAGTTTGATTTGCATTCACTTGCCTTCAAGAGGTTTGGAATGCAATAATGGCAAAGTCATTTGAGAATCTGTTTAATATTAAATGACAAAGTGTTTCTTTAGTGGGAAAAATATAAAATAAATAAATAAATAAAAACCATAATGCACTAGCAAATAAAAAGTTGAAATTTAGACAAACATATGGACTTCTCACCATGCAGTCAACAGCTTGCAAGTAAAATATAAGTTTTCTTTTTAAATCAAAAAGTCTGCAGTGTTAATATTTACAGCTTATTTCTGATACTTTGGAATTTTTAGGTAGCCTCCACTCCCAGGATCTGAAAATTAGTGGTTTGAACCAGATTTGTTTCTCCAAATGGGTTTATTTCAAGGACAGTCTGTGTTTTTAAAGTTTCTGATTTGGGGTTTCACCTTGGTTATCATTCCCAAACTGGTTAGAACCATGTGAAATTCTGGTTAAAAAGGTTCCATGTAAGGCTGTGTGAAAGAACCGTATCGATGAGAAAGCTTTGTGGTACTCCACTGGAGATGGTTTTGTTGTCACGACCTTTGTGCATCATATCCGTTGGATAGGAGTGAAACCATACTAATGTACTATGAGTGACGTTCATGTAATTCCAGGAGAATGTTTAAAAGAATGTTCTGCTCAGTTGTGTCCAAAGCAGCACTCAAATCAAGTAGGAACAAGGTGCATAGACAGCTTTTAGGATTTAAGGGAGCTTTAATTTAATTAATATTCTTAACAATCCATGTAGAAGATATTAAATAGTTAGTCAAAAACATCCAAAACCACTTGAGTAAACAAGACATCCAGGTGTTTTTGACTAAAATTCCAAATCCAGCTTTAACATTATTAAAAGCTGAAAAGCATTTTGTAACCAACTACTGTACTTACTAAGCAGTTACTATGGATATATATATATATATATATATATATATATATATATATATATATATATATATATATATATATATATATAAAATATGCTTTTCCACAGTCGTATTTTAAAAATACAATTCACAAAGCATTTTCATATTTGCAGTAATTTATACTGTGCAACATAAATGTAACTGTGAAGTTGCATATGTGACTTTATGTGCTTTGGTATTATTTGTATTTTCTTGCAGGTCTCGGTGAGGAGCCGGTGTCTTCTCCAACCTTGTCCAGGCCTGTACAATCTACCCCACTTTCTCATTCTGCATCATGGGAGTGTCTGTCCACCCTTCCCACCAATGGTTCGCCCTTACGTCATGTGACCCACGTGAGGCCACGCCCTCCACGCAGACACAGAGCAGGGCACCTTCCCCCAGAATCCGTGAGTTGATCGACAAATACTGCATAAAACCCAGCTCTACTGCTAAAGTTTCTTCTTGCACCTTGGAAAGGAAATTAGTTTTTGTTGCACTAGTGGCAACATTGTCTATATGTATGTAACAGAGCTCTGAAGGTCTCAGAGTGGAAGAGAAAATCCACCACACAGACTGAGTTTTGTTGTTTCTCTATTTTACTCCTTTTTGTGAACTTTTCTTGTTTTTCTTGCTTTCTGTGCCAGTGGCATTTTCTAAAAATGACTTTCTTTTAAAGTAGGAAGCTGTCACATGTGCCTCAGTGACTCAAGTGTTATTCATGCGCAGCCATCTCCCAGGTGCCACAGGGCAGCCTCTAACTTAATCCCTTGTTTGTGTTGAGGCTTCATAAAAGGCTTTATAAATCGGTACAAATGCGGTTAGGACAGCAAGATGATTTGTTGTACAAATATTGGCAGTGGATTTGGTTTGGCCGGCCGACATGTTGAAATGATAATACCTTTTGTCAGCCTCTCAGCTTGGTCATTGTTATTCTCTTCTTCTGTTTCTCATGTGTTTGTGTGTAGCATTGCTCAGAGAACGGAAGTGTCAGTATGCTCGAGGATGGCCTCCCAGATTTCTACAGCAAGAGGGTTCTACCCGACAGGTAGAATACACAATCATTTGTTTTGGTCTGTCATTAAAAGTTGCAGAAGATGTAAAAATAGCAGGTAGTTGCCTTAAAGAACAATGTGCACGATGTCTCAAAAATGTGATATCCTTTGAGATGTAAATATCTGAGTCACTACATAATCTAGGCAAATGAAATTTAACAGGCTTAATGTTGAGGACAGTAAGATTCATTCTTCAAAATTTGAAAGATAAATTCAAATTTCATGAACAATTTCACAAGTTTTCAATATGCGCACCGCATATGACACGGCACACACTGAACTGTCGTTGGAGGAATCTGGGTTTCCAGACTCTTTTTATGGACTTCCTGGAGCTTCACAAAAAATGTTTCGCAAACTCGCTCAACCATTTCTTCCGATACTGGTAGTCATGCAGTTTGTTTTTCACCTGCACACACAGCCTTCCTCTTTTAACTTTTTTGTGCTATGTCCAAATCTGCATTGCAATTGACACACAGCCTTCCTCTTTGAACTTTTTTGTGCTATGTCCTAATCTGCATTGCAATTGGTGGATTTTTAGCAAATTCTCTCACAAATGCACACTGCACAGTCTTGTTCAACCCCTTTTCTACTCCAGTGAATGGCACTTCTGTACCTGGAAAAAAAAACAAACACATAAAACATTAATTATAGAATTTTGAGTTGTTTCTACACATGCTGGAAAAATGTGAGATAATTTGAACAAAAACTGGTGAAGTTTAACTGGTGAAATATAAAGGACAGATGGCATCAAGCAAGTGGTGGGCAGCGCTAACCACTGAACTATATCATCACCATAAAAATTCTTAATTTCATATCTATCCTTTTGTCCCTGTGTGTGCATGGGTCCCCTCAGGTTCTCCAAGTTCCTCCCTCTTCTAAAGACACGTGGACTAAGTGAATTGGAGACTTTAAATTGACCATAATTTTTTCATTTTCAATTTATTTTCATTTTATATAGCGCCAAATCACAATAGAGTTGCCTCAAGGCGCATCACACAAGTAAAGTCTAACCTTACCAAATCCCCAGAGCAACAGTGGTAAGGAAAAACTCCCTCTGAGGAAGAAACCTCAAGCAGACCAGACTCAAAGGGGTGACCCTTTGCTTGGGCCATGCTACAGACATACTTTACAGAACTGTAGTGTCAGATCCCGCTTTTTAGATACATGGCACACGCTCACCCTCCGATGAGTGTGTTTGTGTACAAAACCAGCTCTCCGTCTCTGGGGTCCGACCTTGTCGTCTCGAGTCGTCTGCCTCTCAAAGCCTCTCTTGGCGCCTTGAGTCAGGGGTGAGTGACAGACTACTTGGCTATTCAGCGCTAATTCCAGAGGTTAACTCCAAATCAGCTGCTCCTTCTCCCGCTTCTCCCCTCAGGAACCTCACGGGTTGATGATCCTATTTTCTCTTGTAGATCACCATTTTGCACGGTATACTCTCATACCTGCTTTCTTGACAATCCGATCCAGCAGGCTCCCTCGCCTGCTTCCCTTCCTCGTCATTTCGTGACGATCCAGCAGGCTATCCCCGTCTGCTTCTCGTCCCAGTCCAGACGATCCAGCAGTGACACGTCTGCTTCTCGTCCTTGATCCCAGCTCCCTGGGATACTTACTCCTATTGTCTTTACTTCATCCTTCTGGTGGTCGCCTCCAATTTTCACACCTCTGGAGGACAGATATGTTTCAAGCCATTACTGGACCTATACAGGCCATCAGCCGACACTCTCCACAACACTGTCTCCTTTGGTGATCTATTCAGAGGCTTTCCACCTTCCCAATGGCAAAGACTCTCCTTTGGCCAGGATTCTTCCTCGGACCCGACTACACTTTGTCAGGTCCCTGTTCGGGCGCCACGTGTCAGATCCCGCTTTTTAGATACACGGCACACGCTCACCCTCCGATGAGTGTGTTTGTGTACAAAACCAACTCTCCGTCTCTGGGATCTGACCTTCGTGTCTCCACGGGTATTACCCAGCAGGGCTGCACAAAGGCTGTTCAAGCTGGTGGCGAGGAGATTCGTCTAGCTGCTCACTGCCTCCATCCGGACGTCCACCCCGCTGAAGCTGATCTCGCACCCCGGTCGAATAGCCTTCTCAGGAACCAGGATACGAACCGGCCACGCCCATTAACGGCAGCTCTCCTCTTATGGATTAGGGCTCTTGGAATGTTGCTAGATTTTGAATTTAGTGACTCGTACAGCGAGTCCCCAGGATCCAATGTCCGAGCCTTAACACTTTAACTGCATGCTTGGAAATTTATTGCAGGTTTTGCAAGTGCCAATAACATAATCAACATAGATTATATGGTAATAATTTCACAACAGTAATTCAAGTATAATTAGAATAATGATTGGCAGAGATTTTTATTTTTAATTCAATAATTCTGACTGATCTTACTTTGACTGGGACTGGATTGACTTCTTAACAATTTTTTCTAGGAGTGAGGGAAGGAGGTTTTTGAGGTTAGGATCCCCAGCTCGATGAACTTGATTTCCTTTTCATCAGCTATTAATTGTTAGCTGACCAGGATCCTTGTGTGATGTTGTAATCCTTCAGGAAGTTAATCCACATAAGAATTTATTCCGTCTTCAATCAACCAAAAGTTGATCTAATCCATTCTGGTATGCGGTGATGTTCCTTGAGAGAGAAATTGTTGAACATTCCTCACTCAGACTTAAGGCCAGTGATTATTCTCCAATGTTCTGCTACTCCGTGACTGGATGGCCTGAGTAGGAGTTGAAAACTCTCTCAAATGATCTTTATGGCTCCAATCCTCTCACTCCACGATTCCAATTGCTGGTCACAAGATGGTCAAGTCTTGTGATCTCCTCGTAGCAGGGGAGTAGTGGCAACAGCACCTCTCCCTGGAAGAATAACCCCGTTTTCTGGTGTTACACAGTTTATATATGTGCTTGACTCTTGTTGTCCTCAGATGATCTTGGTTACCATGGGGACGCTGTTGACTCAAAACCTCCTCCTTTCTCCTTCTGCTTACTGGAAATCTCCGCAGCCTTTGCCAGTAACTTATTTCTCAAGTTCCTCTTTTCTGTTAACACTTCAGCTTTTCCGAGAATTCATTCTTTTAAATCATTTCTTCAAAATCACATCAATCATATTCAATCATTTCATTACAACTCTCTTTCACATAAAAACAATTCATATAATCATATACAAACATTTTCATTCCTTATTCATTTCATATTTTACCAACATCTTAATCATTTGATCAGTTGTTTAACATCAGCTTTTCTTGCCCTGCTTCCGACATCTTCTTAACTTCCTCTTTTTCTCTGACTCTGCACTCTTTATGAAAAACAACTCATATAATCATTCATTTCACTTATTTGTAACATACTTTTTCTAATCAACTCTTAATTTTAACACATTAATACTTCATTTGATCATACTTGTCATGTTAGAATCATTCTTAGACATATTCCATCGTCTTCACCACTGAGTTCATTCCGTGGGCCTCCCCATTTGCAATGGAAAAGTCCGGTATGACCTCACTTACTCCTGTAAGGTACCAAACACTGTGCAGTTTAATCCAACAGCATGTATATTAATTCCATGGCACGTATTATATTCCAAGATGAAAACAAGCTGAAAGCAAGCTTACAGTCATCTTTCCTGACAGTAGACAACTGCTGATGTTTTCTTTATTGAATTACTACCAAAGTCTATTACAGTGCATCTGGAAAGTATTCACAGTGCTTCACCTTTTCTACATTTTGTTATGTTATGTAAAGCGAAGTTGTACACACAACACCCTATAATGACAACATGAAAAAAGTTCTTTTTTTATTTTTGCAAATGTATTAAAAGTAAAAAAAAAAAAAAAGAAAGAAATTACACGTGCATACGTATTTACACACTTTGCTCAATACTTTGTTGATGCACCTTTGTCAGCAATTACAGCCTCAAGTCTTCTTGAATTAGTTGCCACAAGCTTGGTGCACCTTTTTATGGGTAGTTTGCCCATTTCTCTTTGCAGCACCTCTCAAGCTCCAGCAGGCTGGATGGGGAGCGTCATGCACAGCCATTTTCAGATCTCTCCAGAGATGTTCAATCGGATTCAGGTCACTCAAGGACATTCACAGAGTTGTCCTGAAGCCACTCCTTTCATATCTTGGCTGTGTGTTTAGGGTCATTGTCCTGCTGAAAAATGAACATCACATTCACCCCGATGTCAGGGTGCTGCCATACAAGGTGCTCACTACACACCGGGACCAACAGGGGATTAAAGGCCCTTAGTGATTTTCCAGTGAGGTGGGGATTTGAACCCATGATCTTCTGGACCCAAGCCCAACACCTTAACCACTAGACCATCACCCCAGTCTGATGTCAAGAGCACTCTGCATTCATCTTTCTCTCAATCCTGACTAGTCTCCCAGTTACTGCCACTGAAAAACATCCCCACAGCATGATGCTGCCACCACCATGTTTCACTGTAGGGATGGTGCCTGGTTTCTTCCAAACATGATGCCTGATATTCACACTAAAAAGTTTAAGCTTTGTCTCATCAGACCAGCTAATTTTGTTTCTCATGGTCTTGAGAGTCCTTCAGGTGCCTTTTGGCAAACTCCAGGTGGGCTGCCATGTGCCTTTTACTACGAAGTAGTTTCTGTCTGGCCACTCTACCATACAGGCCTGATTGGTGGATTGCTGCAGAGATGGTTGTCCTTCTGGAAATCTTGCGACATCTGTGGCATTGTGCTGTGTGATAAAACTGCACCTTTCAGAGTGGCCTTTTATTGTGGGCAGTCTAAGGCACACCTGTGCACTAATCATGGTGTCTAATCAGCATCTTGATATGGCACACCTGTGAGGTGGGATGGATTATCTCAGCAAAGGAGAAGTGCTCACTATCACAGATTTAGACTGGTTTGTGAACAATATTTGAGGGAAATGGTGATATTGTGTATGTGGAAAAAGTTTTAGATCTTTGAGTTCATCTCATACAAAATGGGAGCAAAACCAAAAGTGTTGCGTTTATATTTTTGTTGAGTGTATATATATATATAGTAGAATTTTGAGGAAAAAAAATATTTTATCTGCTTTGGAATAAAGCTGTAAAAACAAAATGTGGATAAAGTTGAAGCACTGTGAATACTTTCCGGCTGCACTATATTTTTCAGTTTTGAGTTCCATACAAATTTAATATCAATCAAGGTACTCCATTCAGTTGGCATTAGTTACCACCAGTTAATATTACACTTTAAACTGTGATGGAATATGATGCCTAGAATACACCCAGATGTCTTTAAGACATTTGTAGTTGTAGTTTTCTGCTTGGCAGTCTGTTGCTTTTTCTCTCCATTCTGCTCAATTTTCATTCTTAATTTCACAAATGGCACTTGTTGCCCTTCTTCTGTGTTAGAGTTTTTGTTAGAGCATTTCAGAGGTGCTCAAAATTATATATCCCCCAAAAAAGGACTTGCCTTGCCCCAAAAAAGGTTATGAAAAATCACTTAAGAGATTCGAGATTCAAAATTCTTTTATTTGTCCCCAAGGGGAAATTTGTCTTGGACACACAGGCAGCCACACTACATAACCAAGTACAGACATGACAAGACAGGCCCAGACAATACAGTACAATCATAATAACACATTAACACATGTTCAGAGGTCACCCCTGTGGTGGAGACACAAGCAAAGGTGACAGTCCCCTCATAGTTCCTGCGGCTGAAGCAAACCTCATGTGTCCAGTGTTCAGGTGATCATCCAGCATCCATTAACCATCCATTAGGACATCCATGAAAACGGGCACCTCCACTAACTATCCAGCAGGTGGCAGACACATCTACGGATGTAATCAGTGGTGGGCA
This sequence comes from Thalassophryne amazonica, assembly GCF_902500255.1. Taxonomy (NCBI): domain Eukaryota; kingdom Metazoa; phylum Chordata; class Actinopteri; order Batrachoidiformes; family Batrachoididae; genus Thalassophryne; species Thalassophryne amazonica. The sequence continues at coordinate 48,538,905 of NC_047114.1, forward strand.
CAGCGAACCAAAAAGTTAGCTTCGATAACTGGTAATCAGCTAACTGAAAAGTTATCTTTTTTAACGCTAAACCGATAAACTGCCTAAAAACTTATCGGAAGCTGCAGATAACCGATAACTTTCAGTTTTGCCTTCCATACACTCTCAGCTACTAAGAAGCTGATTTTGAGTTTAAACACCGCCAAAGCTTCTAATAGAATCAAAGGCAGTCACAAACCCATAACATCAAGCCTGGCTCATGGCAAGATAATTAGGCCAATATCGGACCTGATCTTCCCTTTCCGACAATCTTAAGGACGCCCCAACAATCGTGATGACGCTAAATATAATCTTATCACTATTCCTGCCGTGTGTGGTGTGTTAAGAAGGATGTGAGGAGCTAAATGTGACATGCAGCCAATCAGAACGCGAGGTGTTTGACCCGGGAATGTTCGTGTGTAAAATCTGTTTGTGTGTGTTGTTTTACCATGTGGCTGACACCACACACTGTACAACTAAGCCTGTCAGATCTATGATTTTTTTTTTTTTAATCTTCACATGTGTGTTCTCTCAGGTTTTGGAAACCTACAGATAATTTTAAAATCCTGCGGTCGACAACACTGTGATATAACCGGTCGCCAGTAGATGGCAGTGTTCTATGCATTTTGATGCTGGTTATATCACACGGCCTGAATCACAATTTAACAGACTTTTTGGCTTTTGGAGAAGCAATCTGGGCTTCTTCTGGAATTTTTACATAAAACAAACACAATAACAGCATCTATAAACCCAGATAATATATTCACAAGAGTTTTAGGCACAATATACAAAGAGTTTAATGCTGTTGTCCATGTGGAGGCTGATCAGAGCATCTCAAATGCATTTCTCCTGTCGTGACTGTACCCATAATGCACGTGGACACAGCATGTCCACACTAAAACCTTCAAAATTAGTCCAGTACTTTAAAACTAAAACATATATCTGATATTTTCACTTTATAAAACTTCAGGCATGATGTTAATTTAAATAACCTGTCCAAAATTAATTTGGTTAAAATTTTAACCATAAGTTAAAACTGTATGCCTCTGGATGACTTGGGTGATATTGCTAATGTATCAGTAAAGGGGTCAAAATAAATGAGTTTTTTTTTTTTCTTTTGTGTGACCAGTTCTCCTTTGCCTGCAGAGGATAGAGTGGTTTCTTCTGGAACCAGCTCTTCTCTGTTTGTAGAGGATAGAACTGTTCATCTACTACAAAAAGCTATGGCTACAAAAATGTTAGCGGTCTAAAAATGATCAAAACTTATCGGAAGATAATTGGTCCGATGATGGTTTTTAAAGTTATCGGACCAAAACTTATCTGAAGGTAATTGGTCTGATGATGGTTTTTAAAGCTATCTGAAAAGCTAATCCGATAATGAAATTATCTTCGATAATTAGCGGTTAGCGGATTAGCGGAACTGTGCCCACCACTGATTGTAATTTAGGTAAAACAAGGTCCCTGTTCCGACCAATCTGGTTCATCAGAAGTGCACCATATAGAGTGTGCTTAGTTCCCATCATGTCTTCTTTTAAATTGTTGCTTTACACTTTACACAAGATGCCATTTATTGTTTTCTGAGTTACTGTCTGCACAAGCTGGCTGGGATGCACTACCTCACTTGCAGCTTTTGCTGTCCAAGCCCTACATTGTTGCCAGCTCAGGGAATAATTATCTTGCAAATCATTAATGTGACATGATTATCCCTTTTTGTAATTACAATTAAAGTTCACAAAAGTTGACAGACAAATTGCAGTGCTTTCCACCTGTTCAAGAAAGCACTTTATTATCAAGTAAAGTGTTTTTATCATCATACACTCCCAGTGAGCCACGGTCTGACATATTGGCAGCAGTGCATTGAAAATTACATCACTGACTCCTCTGATGAATACATTATTCTTCTCTTCCGCATCAGAGTTAGGGTGAAAGTATTGCATCACTTTGTATGGAAGTGTTGACTCACTCTTTTATTCAGAAGGTATTGAATTGAATCGTATCAGTCCGTGGGCTGCTACTAAATACATTTACAAAAATGAATTGCGAGCTGTAGAATAATTGCATGTGTTTTAGTAAGTGAGATACACAGCCTTAATTCCGGATATATTAAATGTAATGAAAATATTAAAACACTTGTAGATTACACCAAATATAACCAAACTGCCTCTGTATGTGGTTTGCCAGCTGCACGGGGGCAAACAGGACAGAGCTGCAGAGGGTTATCAAAATGACAGAGAAGATCAGTGGGTGCCCTCTACCCACAGTGGGGGACCTTCATGGCTCTTACTGTCTCAGTAGAGCCAACACCATCCTAAAGGACTCATCCTACCCTGGTCACTCTGTTTAAGGTACTGCCATCAGGCAGACAGTACAGGGCCATAAAAACAAGTACAAATCGATTGAAAAACAGTTTCTACCCAACTGCTGTTAGAGCTTTGAATGCCTCTGGAACCAGATATCCATGTCGCATGCCACACTTGAAATTAGTGCAAAATTTGTTAATGTGCAATATCCACTGCCACTGCCAATTTCCACTCTCCGACTCTTCAGGTTTGTGCATGATTTACTCAGGTTTATATTTGCACTGAAAGGCTTGCACCTTACCTTTCGTTGTACTGGTTACAATGACAATAAAAAAATCTGTGAAATACATATACAGATACATGTAAAATGTATCTGTGATAAATGCCGCTCTTGCATGTTGTATGTTATCACAGTAGTCACTTAAAAGTCAATTTTTAGAGATCCTAAATAACTGGACAAATAAAATAAAATCCATTTTTAAAGACTATTCATAAGCCATTTATCTTGAGACAAGCCAGCAGATGGATACATGAACATTTGTCACTGAATAAGTCTTTGACTTTTCTATATCAATCATTTAGAAATACAAACTGCACGATACTGTATGGTAAATCTGTCTGGAGTTATCATTTTTTTAATAACTGAGTAATTGTGCAAGAAGACAACTGGGAGAAGCCACAGAGGAACCTAGACAATTTAAAACCACTGCATGCTTCTGTTGCTATGATTGGAGAAAGTGCAATGTTTTTCTGCTGTGCCACCAGTTACAGGAGTGTAACAGAGAAGGATTTTCATACAAGAAAACAGATCAAAGCTAGGCTCAACTCTCTCATGTGTCTTGTGGCAAACTGTAGCTGAAATTTATTGTCTTTTTAAGAGAGTTCTTTTCTGTGCCACTCCAACATGAAGCTGTATACCTGGTGTTGCAATAGACAACTGTGTTGCAATACCAGTGGTGGGCACAGTTCCGATAATCCGATAACAGATAATTATCGAAGATAATGTTTTCATTATTGGATTATCTTTTTAGATGACTTTAAAAAACATTATCAGACTAATTTGGGTGATGCCAAAGGGATTATGGGTAAAATGTGCCTCAGCTAACACTGATTGGTTGACTCATTCATTCTATGTAAAAACCAACACGTTAATGTGAGGTGTGTGTGTTGGTGATTACATATAAATGTGCTTTTGCAAAATATGACATTTTTTTTATTTGTAAAAATAAAAAGGCATTTGCAAAAGCCAAAAGTCAAGTTATATATATGCTGTTTATGATCTTTTACCGTCTGCAACAAATCTGAAGCTTTGGGGATACACTGACTTGGACATTTGTGTCACCTGCCACAAGGAATGTGGGACAGTCCCTGATGTGCTTTCAGCTTGCACCCACTCCCTGCAGATCTACACATGATGCCACAACCAAGTCTTGGAGGAAGTGGCAGACATCATCAGGAACCAATGTGATACTTTCAACAGGGAACCAGTCAAGGACCCCAAATCACACATGACTCCTCACATATCCTCTATAAAGAATATGAACTCTTCCCTTCAGGTAGGCGGTATAGAGTTCCAAAATTTAAGATGAACCATTTTAAAAAGTCATTTGTGCCAACGTCTATCAGACTTCTGAAGAAGGTTGCATAAGGCGGCAGAACTGTGTGATGACTCCTATGATGGAAATAATTTGTTCATAAAAGACAGGCAAAAAGCAGGCGAGTGGGTGAGTTAGTCCAGCCCAGCCAGGTTGTGCAGACAAGTACAGTAAATAAATACATAAATGTTATCATCTTGTAAGTTGCCAAATTAAAAGAACACCTGAGAACAAATCCTCCGGTAAATTTTCATGATGAAACACATCAATCGAAAACGCCACTTGGTTTTGTCTATATAATATCCCATGGACATGTATGCCACCTGCTGGATGGTTAGTGGATGGAGGATTGATGATTGATTGGGATTAGCTGTAGTTGTCACAGAGAAAGGCAGACCATTTTTGCAAAGAAATATATGCTAAATTAGAGAAGTAAACAATTATTTTGTGATTGTTTCATAGTGGCTATGTTACAAAACTGCTGGCTGCTGGATAATTTATTGAAAATTATGAACAGCTATCAATCAATCAATCAATCAAACTTTATTTGTATAGCCCTTTACAACAGTGACTACTGAACCAAAGTGCTTCACATCAATGCATAAAATCAACAACAAATGAACAACCACAATAAAACTATGTACTAAAAGCAACTCTGAACAAATAGGTTTTTAGTTTAGCTTTCAACAGAGATAGAGTACTTATCGAGGGCAACGCAATGGGCAATGAGTTCCAAAGTCTAGGCCCAGCCTCCGCAAATGATCGGTCTCCCCACTGTTTGCTCTTGGTCCTGGGGACCTCCAGCTGGTGTTGACTGGAGGACCGCAAAGTTCTTGTTGGTGTGTGTGCAGCTAACACCTCACACAGGTAAGAAGTTGCAAGTCCGTGTATAGCTTTAAAAACAAACATTAAAAGTTTAAAATCAATTCTGAAGCAGACTGGGAGCCAGTGAAGACTAAACAGCACTGGAGTAATGTGACTCTGTTTGCGAGTGTTTGTCAGAAGGCGGGCTGCAGCGTTTTGAACCATCTGCAGACGTTGGAGACAGCTCTGGTTGACACCCACATACAGTGCATTACAATAATCTATCCTGGAGCTGATGAATGCATGCATAGCCTTTTCTAGGTCCGTCCGTGAAAGGAAAGGTTTGACTTTGGCCAGAAGACAAAGCTGAAAAAAGCTGGCTTTCACCACACTGTCAATTTGTTTGTCAAATTTTAAATATTCCTCAAATTTGACCCCCAGATTTCTTACAACTGACTGACAGTAAGGAGCAAGATCATTTAAGTCAGGTAAAGCATCACCAGGTTTCAAGCCAAACAAAATGCACTCAGTTTTGCTCTCGTTGAGGAGCAAAAAGTTCTGCGAAAGCCAGTGTTTAATGTCTGACAATGCATTTTGCATGGACAGCAGTGCACAGGACCTGTTGTGTGTGACTTGCAGATACATTTGTAAATCATCGGCATAGAAATGAAAAGACATATTGTGTTTGGATAAGACAGAACTCAGTGGCAACATGTATAGGGAGAACAGCAAAGGACCAAGAATGGAACCTTGGGGCACGCCTGTAGTTAGGGGAACAGTAGAGGAGGAGAGATCATTCATCATGACCCTAATGCTCCTATCAGTCAGATAAGACTGACACCACTTTAACACAGTGCCCCAGAATCCAACCTGTTCTCGCAAACGTCTGCAGAGGAGAGAGTGGTCCACAGTGTCAAATGCTGCAGTTAGATCCAACATGACCAGCAGCATGGGTCTTTTCAAGTCCAGACACATGAGGATGTCATTCTGCACCTTCAACAGAGCAGACTCAGTGCTGTGACGAGACCTGAAACCAGACTGAAATTTTTCAAGAATCTAATTTTGTTCTAAAAACTCTTGCAACTGTATAAAACAACTTTTTCTAAAACCTTGGACAAAAAATACACATTTGAGACTGGCCTAAAATTTGCCAGGACAGAGGGATCCAGATTGGGTTTCTTAAGTAGTGGTCTGACAACAGCATGTTTAAACACTTGTGGAACTGTTCCAGAGCTAAGACAACTGTTAATAAATGAGATGAGGCATGGCCCAACAGAAGTAAAGACCTGTTTTAATAACTTAGCGGGAATTATGTCCAATGGACAATAACCAGGTGAAATGCTCTGCACCACCTCAGAGAGGAGCGAGAGAGACACCTGCTCAAAGTGATCCAGAGTCGCTGCTGGGATTGTGGGAGAGACCACTTCTACACAGACACCAGAGTTATTAACAATGTTGTCTCTTACTGCTGCTACCTTATCAGTGAAAAATTTGAGAAATTTTTCACAGGTCGAGATGGAGACATCTGCCAACACTGTCAGCTGTCACTGAAATTGTTCACATTTAAAGGCAATGTAAGACGATGTAATGTCTGTAGTGCGTTGTCCTCACCTCCTTTTATAGAGGAATAATAGAGTGTATGAACCAGTAACATCTCTCTGTATCATGAAAGTAGCAGCCTTGCAGACAGGAAGGCACTAGGGAGGATCGTGAGGTTAGCAGAAAAGATTATTAGGGCCATGCTGCCAACCATTGGTGAACTGGCAGAACAGCGCTACATGTCCAGGGCAAGACAGATAATCAGGGACACTTCACATTCCTTCAACAATCTGTTTTCCCTCCTGCCCTCAGGTAGATGGTATCATAGCCTGAGTTGTAAAACATGCAGATTCAGGGACAGCTTTTTCCCAACCGGCATAAGACAGTTAAACACAAATCTATAGAAAGAACTGTGCAATATAGAATGTAGGACATAGAATACACTGTAGCATCTGGGATCAACTTTATCCTTGTAGCATCTACATATGTGCAATATCCCGTGTCCTTTATTTATTTATTGTATGATGTGTATACACAGATACAGAGACAGTTATCGATAGGGTTTTTTTTAACCCTATGTATCACACTATCACACAACTTGGGCTGGTATACTATGGTTTTATTCTGTATTTTTATCTATTCGTGCAGTGCATGTATTTCATTCTATGACAGCATCTGTGATGTTTTTTACTAAGTGATGATAAAAACGAGTCTCCAGATCTAAGCATATATGTTGCTTGTTGAAAAAGTCACCACTTATCTTCAAGTCATACATCTGTGTAACACAGAGTGCCTTAATTGAGAGAGTGGTGACATGACCCAAAAAAAAAAGTCACTTGTGGTGCCATCTTGGGTTCAAAATAGCATTCACTGTTAATCTGTTTGCATGGAAATCCAGCTATTTTATTTATTCACTGAAAATGCTGGGTTGTGCATTTGGATGCACAAATAGACGCAACAAGGGCTTCAAGATGTACAGATTCCCTTCAGATCCGAACAGAAGAAAAATTTGGGAAAATAAAGTCAGCTGTGTGGGATGGAAGCCGACATCATTGTCGGTTTTGCAAGGTAAATTTATTGTTCAGTTCCGTATGCAGTAATACTCACCTAAATCATCATCGTATAAACCGGATATTTGCAGTCACCAGACAAAAAAAAAAAAAGACAAAAAAGTCCCATTGTTTTTGTATTGTTTTCCATAAACACTGTATATAACAGATTTTGTATAACGGATTTTCACTCACATCTGATAAAATATCGCGTCCGATTGCAATATATTTCCATTAAAAGCCCAGAGCAGTCTGGACATGCACAGTAACAAAGGTACAAATGATAGTTCAGCTGTGACACCCGCCAATTTGAGGAAAGTGGAACCGGATTCATTTCCCTGATTAAAAGTCCAACCGTTAATTTTTTCACACCATGCTCAGACTCGGAGCTGCAGCCTGGATGTACACCTGATAAATCAGACACAAAAGGCTGTGATTTGGCACTTTTCTGCTTTCACTCTTTAATATTTTAATAGTTTTTACCAGTGTGCACGTTGATTACAAATAGATCAGAGAAGTCTGCAACTTTACAACACAGAGTGGAAAAAGAGGAAATTGTTCATCTTACCTTCGAATTGGAGGTGATGACTGTAGAAAGAAAAACTTGTTGAAAGTCAAATTAGTCCAGAATAAAGCATAATCCAGAGATGGAAAAATTTAAAACTAACAGAGCTGCAGAAGCATAAAATCAAGCTTTAAATTCATTAAATAAATCATCATGAATTGTAACTTTTGTAAATTTTCTTAACTATTTTTATATTGATTTTGATAGCACCTGTATATGTTGCTGTATGTGGTTAAATGATTTTTAGAAATGTTGAAAACATAAAAGTTCATTCAGTAGTTCAGCGCAGTTGGAACCAGAATGGCGCCATGTTCTGAGTTGACGCTACTCTCTCAATTAAGGCACTCTAGTGGAACATGGTGCTCTCTAATAGTGCCCAGATAGTAACACTGTGTGACATTAGTAACTACTAACACCCACACAGCAATGACTTAGAAAAGGTTTGCATGTCGGTAATGCTTGATGGCTGATTGATCAGTGCACTCATGATACATTGATGCAAAAAAAAAAAATCAAAAGCCTGACTTTGACAATTTTACCTTTTGTGTACCTAATATTTCCTCCTCATATTTACCACTAATGTACCACAATATAATTTATCCTCTCTTCCATCTTCCTCTGTTCCTCTCCATCAGTCAGCTGTCATCCCTCCATCAGGCCCAGTCCCTAAGGAGGAAGAAAAGACGCAGCGTGCTGTCAATTTTCTCCGGTTTCCGCAAGAACCGCAACTCCACCATTTCCAATCAGGATTTGGAGTAAGCATGAAGTGTGTGTGTGTGTGTGTGGGGGGGGGGGGGGGGGGGGGGGAAACAGCATCTAAGCACAGCAGCCCAGAGAGAGACAGAGAGAAAGAAAGGCGGATGTTAAATTAATCCAGCGCTGGATATTTCATAGCTTCATGAATATTTTAATGGAATAAAATATTCCCCATCTCCAGCTGTTTGCCTTTGCTTTGAATTGATTGAACTGCACACACTTACATAACGCCGCCATCGAAGGCAAAATGACATTACAGAAAAGTGGCAAGTATCAGGTGGCAAACTAAGCAAAACTAAATATATGTATTTATATTGAAGAAAAGAAGGGAGAGGAAAGACTAGGATTATTTGGCATTAATAAGTTCAGAAATAGGAAAACATGTTCTGTGAGATCTGTTTAGCTGACGGGTCCTCCAAGTTGCACATTTAAACAGGGAAGCGGTGTTACAGCAAAAGGATGGATGACTCATCGTCATGATGACGACAGATAAAGTATCTTTTTAAACATTCGGTTGTGTTTTATAGTGCAGGGGTGGTGGCCAAGTGGTTCATGCACTTGGTTTCAGGGTGGAAGGTTCCCGGTTCAAATCTCAGCCCTGCCACATTTCGCCATTTAATGTGGGGTTGTGTCAGGAATGGCATATCCGGTGTAAAACCTGTGCTAAATTAACATGCAGATCCACCTTGGATTTGCTGTGATGACCCCATGTGCAAACAAGGGAGCAGCCAAAGGGACTTATGGTTGTGTTTTATAGTCTTTAAGAGATTGTTGCTACAGGGTTGAGCTTTCTCACACATTTCCACGCCCTCTGATAGCTGTGACTCACACATGGCAACCTTTGTGTCTTGTCTGTTAGCTTCAGCGGCACCTCTGAGATTGTCTACTCAATGATTCAGCACCCGAAGGACAATGGGAGGCCGGAATGTGCTCTTCCCGGAGCCAACGGGACAATGCCTTCACCCCAACCTATGCAGGGCGCTCCTCTGCACGGAATGAGGGCTGTCAGCCCCCCCTGCCTCATCCAAAGACAGGTAAATGCTGAACATTAGCTGCTGTAAATCAGATTCAAGCTGGAAGCCTTACCTGTGGAACTTGCAGAATCCACCCCTACCCTGGGAATCTGCATCTTGCACAGCAGTATGCTGACTATTCCCCATCTCTGTAGTGCCACCGGCAAAGGTGTACACTCTAATGAGCACATTCATCTCTTTGTAATTGTGCTTGTATGGATGTTAGCAAGATATCTTAAGAATGCCTACTCCTATTTTGGCCTATTGATGGGAAGAAGTGATATGATTGTGGTTAGGATTGGACAATGATCAGGATCAGGAGTTGGTGATTTTGGTAGAGTGGGTAAGTGCACTTGTTTCCAGTCCAGAAGGTTTCCGGTTCAAAGCCACCCCTGGCCATTTTTCATGTAATATGGAGTTACGTCAGGAAGGGCATCCGATAAAATGAGTGCCTAATCAACTTGCAGATCCACCTGAGTGAACCAAAGGAGAAGTTGAATGAGCTTATTTTTAATGATAAAGATCAGAATTCAAAGCAAAATGTGCAACCTCGTCCTAAGACGTATAGAAGAAGATGGCTAATTTCATTTAAATGAGTTCAGATATTTTATTGTGAGTTAACTTTTTGTATAAAAGCCATTACAGTATTTTCTCTACATGATATTTAGGAATGTGGGTTGGTTCGTTGTGCTCTCTGAGCAATTTTTCATTTTGTTCTGTATTGGATTTGTGTTATCTCTGTTATATTTTAAGTAGGGATGGGTATTGATAAGATTTTATCAATATTGATGCCATCAATTCCGCTTATCGATCCAATTCCTTATCGATTCCCTTAATCAATACCTCCTGTGAATTTTCTCTGTACTAAAAGTAGGCTTTACAAGTTTTATATGTCAACAACATTTTATTGAGTCTTAAAGTAAATAAATATGAAATTGGTCACTGGATCCTTGATCTCTGGACATAAATAAAAATTGTACATAGGGGATCCTAGATCTCTGGACATAAATAAAAATAAACAAAGCCTGTAGTGTTTGTCAAAACCATTTACTGTCAGATATTAAAGAGACAAATGACACTCCATACCTCTGAGCTGAGCTCTTGCAGCCGGCTGTGCTGCACGTCAACATCAATGTAATTCATAAAGAACGGAGGACGTGTTATTTTTGGAGAACAAAAAAAAAACAAAAAACATTTTGGTCTGTGGCTGTGGAAAGAGGTGTCGTTTGATTTAAGATGGCAATTTGCGCTGAAGTTATTAATTCTGACTGGACTCTATCTTTCTAACTTGACTCAGCAGAGAGCAGCACAGCGTTTGGAGCTGTGCTAACGGAACGGAGGACGATTCTCATTTCTTGCCTGCAGCAAGACAACAGTCCTAGTTAGTGACTTTAATCTGCACAAATGTGAGTCACAATTGACATCCTTAAATGTCTTTGAGAGGCGTTAAGAAGTGGACTTGCCACTTCTCAAAAGCAGTGAAGCAGAGAACCAACGAAGCAGTGTGTCAGAGTACTGCTTTGTTGCTTCATGCAGAGCCGCTGCAGAAGCGGTTGATTACACACCCATTGCAGGGTCTGCAATCAACGTAGAGAAATGATCATTTTCCTGATAAACACCCTCAAAAACAACTGAAGGACTAATAAGGGAATCGTTCAGCAAAAAGGCTATCGATATCGGTTGATCGAATAATTTCTTAGGGCCCCTTCACACATAGTGCGATTAACTACAAATCTGGGCGACTCACAGCGGAACAGCTCGTATGAGCGAACCGCAAAAACATTGAGGCGTGCACAATCCCGGTGCAACAGTTTTGTGCATGCTACGGTGTCGTGCGAGCAGGAACACAGTGAGATTAGCTGGGATGAGGTGCACCACATCGTGCCGCAGATGTGGAGGAAAATAAAATAAAAAACAGCTGTATAATTAGTGAATGTCACTGGGTTGATGTAAATAATACATTAAAGGGGACGCAGTACAGAACCCTGTGGATATATAACCCTGGTTAAAAAAAAAAGCCACTCACAGGATTTGAACCTGTAAGCTCTGATTACTAGACAGAAACGTTACCACTGTGCTACCATCTCTGGTCTGTAATCAGAATGGAAAAATGCCTGAAATCAACAAAAACATGAAGGAGGTGCACTGCGTGCGGCCACTGCAGCCCGCAGTGTTTTATATATTTCCACATGAGGACAGCAGGCAGAGACACGTGCCTCACGGAGGAATGTTGTAAGTTCATGTCCTTCCAAACACGTTCTCAAGCTGGGACATCCAGGAGCAGAGATCTTTACAGCCGTGGCTGTGAGCGGGCACGCCCCCCGTCCGTTCAGTGCCCAGACCGTGTAACGCTGTTATGTGATCATTCATTTTCATTATTTATGTAATTGTGTATGTAGGTATTGTAATTATTTATATAACTGTCCCGGTGGTAGTTTCTGTGTTTGTGTGCACTGAGCTGCCATTGAGCTGTCAGTGTGCTGTGACCAGCTGACAGGCCCCTCCTCGTGCACACGTGCGAGACACATGCACCACGTGTGTGGCTTTTTGCAACTCCACACTCGTGGGGGCACTTAGACAAATTTCACATCCAGCTTGACAGTGATCGTCTGCTGACTGTTTTCATGATGATAGTGTGAATGTCCACACATTTTCTAAGTGCCAAACGAGCGGTGTTAGATGTTTGTGTGTCAGCTGGAATTTGTCTGACACCTGCCGTGAGAGGGTTTGATGGGTTCTCACAAGGGCACACTCTACCTTTCAGCCGCTGGTGTGCACAAATACTTGTAGCAACAGGTGTATGAGGCGTTGGAAGCAGCTACGATTTTACACGTATTGCATCCAATTACTGCTTCATGCACACTTCATGTACAGTTTGACCAAATTCGCACTATGTGTGAAGGGGCCCTTAACGATTCTTGAAAAGAACTGTTTTTCAATACCCAACACTAATTCTAAGTCTCTGCCGCAAAATGCTCATGTACAGTCAGGTCCACAAGTAATTCTACAGTAACACAATTTTTGTAATTATACTTGAGCACAACACCAAAATGGAATTTAAAATGAAACGATCAAGCGTGTTCATCCTGTAGAATTGTAGCTTGAATATGACTCCACCATGAAGATGATGGTAATTTTATTTGTGTAGTACTTCAACGCAATACAAAGAAATGCTCTTGAATTGAAAGTGAGAATACTGTATAACCTTCATACTATTTGACCCAGCACTTGTTTGGACTGTTTCAGATGAGAGCAGGAACAGCAGGTCAGCTAGGCTAAAATAAGGCAAGGCTATAAAATGTTTTACAAAGGTTTTCAAAGCTATACTTACCCTGAACAAAGCTACATCTGTTCACTGGCCAAAAGATCACTGAGTTCTACGTGATTCCTATGACAACATTAATTAGCCCATTAGCTTATGCTCGTTAATGCACGGTTTACATTATAAATAAGGCACAGAGATTAATTAATTGCACATTTACCTCATGTATGATCATCTGTTCAGTGGTGACAAGAGGTTTATTCACGTTTTGTGCCTTGTATAGTAAACTTAATGAGGCCATTAGCTTCTGCTCGCTGACATCGTGTTTGTGTTATGAAACAGTAGCACCACTTTTCAAAACTAAGTGTGACTCATAGGCCGGTGTAACTTTATACAACACACACCTCTCTTTGTGATGCATTTGTGGGCAGATGAGAAGTATCACGATGGTCTAGTCCTAAAAACATGGTGGGTTGTTCAATTACTTTCTTTTGAGGGGTTTAAAAATCTTTATAAATTAACCATTTAAGAATTATGATTTATATTTTTATGCACAGTCCCTCCATTTTCACAAAGTCTGCAACTACAAGTCAGATCTCTAATTATGATGTTGAATATTAATTATGTGCATTTATCTCTTTACAGGTAATGTTGGGGGTGAATCTTTGGGGAAATATGCAAATTATGCAGCCTAGAATATTATGGGGATTACTTTGTCATTTGGTGAACATTATCTAATAATCTGACATGTCATGGTAAAGTCTTGTTTATGATGGTATTTTTTGCATTCTTCATCTGTGGACGATTGTGTAATTTCAGCTCTGCTGCTAAAAAATGATCACATTCAAATACTTTTGAACCTGAGTGTGCACACTTGCATATACACAGTTTTCCAAATCCCTATGGTGTCTACTGCATAGCCCATGAATCCCCACTGATATTTTAGAGGTTTACACAAACCTGTAGGATAATTTTATTTTTGTGCAATGCAATTCAACAGAAGTACTTCCCAAATTCTAATCCAAGGCTTCGTTCATAATGCCATTATAAATTATTCAGTGCTACATCAACCGGTAAGCTTACTCAGTGAGATTATGTTGTAAAATAGAAAGGTATAGAGGGATCTGACCCTTGCCGACTTCAGTGTTTGACATTAAAGCACTTGCTTTGTAATTTGGCCAGTCCACAGACCTGGTCAGCATGGTGTACAGCTGCATAGGCGCTGACATCGAGGACTCGGATGCCAGCAGTACCTGCGACTTCAAACCCCCAGAGGAAGAAATTGAAAGGTCGTGCACCATCACAGGTGCTGTTGCAGACACCCGAACCAATGGCCATGTGGTTTCGACCAAACAGCAGGTGGACAGATGGATGGAGGTGGGTAGGCCAGAGAGGATCGTATCACTGACAGACACACAAGTGGAGACGGACGAGACCGAGCAGAAAGGCAGCAGTGTGGGTCCCCCTGGGCCAAAGCCGGAGCCACCACCGCAGAGCACCAAGCCTAGTTTGGCTGTGATGAGGCAGAGACACCTGCGGGAAAGTTTAGGTATTGCAACTTTGTCTGCAAGTGATGTTTGATTGTAACATTGAAATAAATTAGTAATCAGATACAGACACTGTGTAATCCAGTAATCTTGTCATTATGTTGACTGTGATTATGTTGTTGCTATGACCTATCAATTGTTCTTCATACAAAACCTTTAGTAGAAAAAAATGATTTCATTAACCACACATGCACACATGCTTGTGACAGAGAGTAAAAGCAGCTATAGTTATCATAGAAATGTTTCTGTGGGGAAAATGTAAATGTAGGTACGTACGAGGTCTGTCAATAAAGTATAGGTCCTTTTTATTTTTTTCAAAAACTATATGGAGTTCATTCATATGTTTTTACGTCAGACATGCTTGAACCCTCGTGCGCATGCGTGAGTTTTCAACGCCTGTCGGTGACGTCATTCGCCTGTGAGCACTCCTTGTGGGAGGAGTCGTCCAGCCGCTCGTCGGAATTCCTTTGTCTGAGAAGTTGCTGAGAGACTGGTGCTTTGTTTGATCAAAATTTTTTCTAAACCTGTGAGACACATCGAAGTGGACATGGTTCGAAAAATTAAGCTGGTTTTCAGTGAAAATTTTAACGGCTGATGAGAGATTTTGAGGTGATACTGTCGCTTTAAGGACTTCCCACGGTGCGAGACGTCGTGCAGCGGTCCCAGGCGCCGTCGTCAGCCTGTTTCAAGCTGAAAACCTCCACATTTCAGGCTCTATTGATCCAGGACGTCGTGAGAGAACAGAGAAGTTTCAGAAGAAGTCGGTTTCAGCATTTTATCCGGATATTCCACTGTTAAAGGAGATTTTTTTTTAATGAAAGACGTGTGGACGGATTGCAGCGTCGGCTCGCAGCCACTGCGGCGCTCCGCCACAGAAAAAACACCTCTGTTGGAAGCCTTAAGGACAAGTTGGAACATGTTCAGCTGTTAAACAATTTCTCATATACTCACTCCACTGAAAGCCATCAAAAGCCGCCTGGATTTTACAAATGGTTATCAACACGGAGGTGGTTTTCCTGTGCCGCGCACCGCGCCGGCTGCATCCCGATGCGCAGACCCGTCTGCACGTCTTTCATTAAAAAAATCTCCTTTAACAGTGGAATATCCGGATAAAATGCTGAAACCGACTTCTTCTGAAACTTCTCTGTTCTCTCACGACGTCCTGGATCAATAGAGCCTGAAATGTGGAGGTTTTCAGCTTGAAACAGGCTGACGACGGCGCCTGGGACCGCTGCACGACGTCCCGCACCATGGGAAGTCCTTAAAGCGACAGTATCACCTCAAAATCTCTCATCAACCGTTAAAATTTTCACTGAAAACCAGCTTAATTTTTTGAACCGTGTCCACTTCGATGTGTCTCACAGGTTAGAAAAACTTTTGATCAAACAAAGCGCCAGTCTCTCAGCAACTTCTCAGACAAAGGAATTCCGACGAGGGGCTGGACGACTCCTCCCACAAGGAGTGCTCACAGGCGAATGACGTCACCGACAGGCGTGGAAAAACTCACGCATGCACACGAGGGTTCAAGCATGTCTGACGTAAAAACATATGAATGAAATCCATATAGTTTTTGAAAAAAATAAAAAGGACCTATACTTTATTGACAGCCCTCGTATGTCATATTACAACCCCTGGCAAAAATTATGGAATCACCGGCCTCGGAGGATGTTCATTCAGTTGTTTAATTTTGCAGAAAAAAAGCAGATCACAGACATGACACAAAACTAAAGTCATTTCAAATGGCAACTTTCTGGCTTTAAGAAACTCTATAAGAAATCAGGAAAAAAATTGTGGCAGTCAGTAACGGTTACTTTTTTAGACCAAGCAGAGGGAAAAAAATATGGAATCACTCAATTCTGAGAAAAAATTATGGAATCATGAAAAACAAAAGAATGCTCCAACACATCACTAGTATTTTGTTGCACCACCTCTGGCTTTTATAACAGCTTGCAGACTTAATGATGACAAACAGTACTCTTCCCGTATGTTTGCCTTTAACAACCTTCCCATGTTGTTTTGTATTTGGTCCAGAGTTTAGACACAGCTGACTGTGAACAACCAACATCTTTTGCAACATTGCATGATGATTTATCCTCTTTTAAGAGTTTGATAATCCTCTCCTTTGTTTCAATTGACATCTCTCGTGTTGGAGCCATGATTCATGTCATTCCACTTGGTGCAACAGCTCTCCAAGGTGTGATCACTCCTTTTTAGATGCAGACTAACGAGCAGATCTGATTTGACGCAGGTGTTAGTTTTGGGGATGAAAATTTACAGGGTGATTCCATAATTTTTTCCTCAGAATTGAGTGATTCCATATTTTTTTTTCCTCTGCTTGGTCTAAAAAAGTAACCGTTACTGACTGCCATTATTTTTTTTTCCTGATTTCTTATAGTGTTTCTTAAAGCCAGAAAGTTGCCATTTGAAATGACTTTAGTTTTGTGTCAAGTCTATGATCTGCTTTTTTTCTACAAAATTAAACAACTGAATGAACATCCTCCGAGGCCGGTGATTCCATAATTATTGCCAGGGGTTGTATGATTAACGGAGTATATAGAAAAAATAGGTTTTGGCCATTTTGATCCAGAAGGTATAATGTGTGTTACAGAGAAACTTGTGACAGCTAAACTGGAAGCCAGTTGGGGAAATTCTTTACTTTCCCTTGAAATGACAAGAATTAACAAATACAAAAAAAAAAAAAACACTTTTATCCATGGTTAAAGAAAGTGTTTTTAAAATAGAGGGTTCTGTTGCTGTCTATGGATTTCTTTTTATAAACAATGGCATAGTGTTTCATTCATTAAATTAAAGTTTTTTGACGTCAGGTGTCTTATCTACGTAGTATATATTATGTGATGTTTCCATATTACTTTTAAATCTTATACATCTTGTGGTGATGATGGTGATGATGACATTTTGTTAGAGAATAATATCAATTATTATATGGCTCCGACGATACGTTCGCTTTGATTGGCTGATTTTCGGTCTGATATTTTCCCATATCAGACCGTTACCATGACAATTGGTCTGGATGGAGTATCAGATTTGTGACTTTGTTTACAATTTTCACGGCGTGAAATAAAACAAAACAAAAAGCAAACAAAGAAATTCTGAGTGACGAAGTGGACCATTCTCGAGCAACTTTTATTACACTGATGAGTTTGAATTGGAGGAATTAACAGCAAACAAGCTCGAAGTGGACATGCAAAATGAAGACCAACAAGATGAAAACACAGCACTGAACAGCCATATAATAGAATTATTGAACTTGCTTGCTTGATTAATAATCCTTTAGTATTTTTTGAATTATGTCAAAGAAGACCAAGCTTCACTGCTCAGCAGCATTACAGCTACATGTTCCTTCATCTGACGAGGGTGTATCCAGACAGCGTGTGATTAATGCAATGACAATCGGGAAATTCCTTAACTAATATTTGTTAGCTTTAGATAGGTAGTTACTTAAAATGTAAATTAAAGAAAAATTAAGAAAGTAACAAATATTCCAATTACGGGCCACGGAGGAGCTGGAGCCTAACAATCAATGGGCGGGAGGAGGGGTAGAATCTGTCACCGAGTTGACACGTATAGACAGACAAACTTATGGTCAATTGAATTCACATAACCTGCACATCTTTGGAAGTAGAAGGACGTCTAAGCACCTGGAGATAATCCACACAAACATGGGGAGAACATGCAAACTCCACACAGAAAGGCCCCAGGTAGGAATCGAATCTGGGGCCTTCTTGCTGTGAAGCAACAGTGCGAATGTGCAGTTACTTTGAAAAGTTACTTTTTTAGTTACTTTTTTAGTTACTTTATAGTTACTTTATTAGCAGTTTTATGCAGTTACTTTATTAGCAGCTGCTGGCAACTTGTAACTAATAAGTAATGTAACTAATAAAGTAACTAGTAATCTAACTTGGTTACTCTTAAGATTGAGTACTCAACAAAGCAACTAATTAGCAAAGTAAATGTTACTTTTCTGAGAACTCTGTCTTGAGAGTAACCAAGTTAGATTACTAGTTGCCTTATTAGTTACATTACTTATTAGTTACAAGGTGTTGGCAGCTGCTAATGAAGTACCTGTATAAAGAAACTGTAAAATGTAACTTTTCAAACTAACTGTGTCAATATTGTTTTTCTGTCACCTTTGTGTCTTACATATTAATTATATCTGAGTTTTCTAATCCAAAAAAAAAGCTTTGGTGATTTACTAAAATGTTTTTTCATCTCACCAGAAGAAGCTGAAAGGCTGGAAGAGGAAAATCAGAGTGAACAAAAGCATGAAGATAAACAGAGAGCACGAGGAACCGAAGGACAGCCTCTTATCTCAAATAAGGTGTGCCATAAACAAAGAGGTTATATAAAAGACTTGAATCTGCACTGCACAGTAAATTTCAAGCTGCAGAAATTGTATAACTAAATGCTGCTGTATCTTTCTCATCAGCCCTGCTTAGAGTTGTCAAGAGACAAAAGTTCTCCAGAAAAAAACAAAAGCTTCAACCAAACCTCCTCTGTTGTTCCCGATGAGGAACCCACTAATGACCGGAGGAGTGCACTTTCTACAGAGCCTGCTTTGAAGCAGGTTTTTGAATGTTCCACTGATTCCACCTTTGAAGAAGATGGGACCACTGAGACAAAAAGCCCATCTTCCATAAAACCAACATCTGCTGAGTCTGTTCCAGGTTTAGCATCTGTCAGTCAAGGTATATTATTATTTATTTTACATATACTTACACGAGTGGAATTTCAGAAATTATAATAATGACAAGTCCAAATCAGAAAATGTTGGGATGGTGCAGAAAAAAAAAAAAAAAAAAATACAAATTAAACAAAACAAACATGACACTTATTTCATTGCAGACAGGATGAACCATATTTCATGTTTTTTGTTTGTTTTTCTGGTCAACTTCATTTCATCTGTTGATATACTTCATGTATTTCAATCCTGCAAAACATTCCAAAAAAGCTGGGATGCTAAAGCATTTACCACTTTGTTATTGCCATTACTTCCCACAACTCTTAAGACATTTTGGGTTTGAGGATATGAGCCAGAGGTTGGATGAAGTCACTGTCAAGTCATTCTCAAGTCATGATTCTGCAAGTCCCAAGTCAAGTCTCAAGTCAGCTTGCAAACACTTGGTGGTCATTGTGACTTGAGACTTGACTTGGGACTTGCTGATTCATGACTTGAGAGTGACTTGATGGTGACTTACTCCCACCTCTGATATGAGCGATGAAGTGTTTCAGGTGATATTTTGTCCCATTCTTCCTGCAAACTCATCAGAAGATTTGCAGTTGTAGGGGGTTGTCTGTTTTCATTTCAAAATTCCCCACACATTCTCTACTGGGGACAGGTTGGTATATTCTGCAATCAGGACAGTCGAGCACCTATACCCTATATTAATGCTGCTATTACAAAAGTGTAAATTCCGCTTGCCAAGGGCACTGACACAACCCCCAGAACTTCCTGGCTTTTGGACTTGTTGCTGGTAATAGTTTGTATGATCCTTTCTGTCTTTGATCCTGAGTTGATATTGACCATTTCTTCCAATAAAAGAACTAAAATACTGATTCCTCTGACCACAGTACATGTTTACAGTGTGATGGTCCAATCCAGATGATCCATCATAACAAACTTTTAAGTGGCATTTGTAAATGTAATTCCATGTTGAAACAAAGACATCCCAAAATAATCCCTTGCCCATATCAAGTATTGATGAATGACAATTCTTCATGCAGTGCCATCTGTTCGGTTGGAGATCACGAGTGTTCAGTTTAGGCTCCTCCCATTGTAAACAATGAAATTTGAAAATGCTTTCCATTATTTCTTTGAGGAATATTGTTTTTAATCAATGACTTTCTTACACTTTTTTTTACCAAATGGAGATCCTCTGCCCATCGTTGCAAGTTTGAAGTAATGCCATTATTATTATTATTATTATTATTATTATTGTATTTAGTTAGTTAGTTAGTTATTTTTATTTATTTTATTTTTTTTACTTAATCATAGCCCTGTTTATTTTTTTTTTATTTTTGGGAATGTTTTGCAGGTGTAAAATGCAGGAATGGATGTACACTGAACAAAAATATAAATGCAGCACATTTCTTTTTGCTCCCATTTGTCATGAGCTGAACTCAAAGATCTTAAACATTTTCCGTATAAACAACAGCCCTATTTCTCTCATATTGTTCAAAAATCTGTCTAAATCTGTTAGTGAGGTTTGGCATATGAAGCTACTGATGAAGACAGCATGATTATTACACAGGTGTGCCTTAGGCTGGCCACAATAAAATTCCTCTCTAAAATGTCGCACGTTTTGAGCGAGCGTGCAGTTGGCACTCTGACAGCAGGAATATCCACCAGAGCTGTTGTCCGTGAATTAAATGTACATTTCTCTACCGTAAGCCGTCTCCAAAGGCGTTAAAGAGAATTTGGTAGTACATCCAACCAACCGCAGACCGCATGTGTACCCACATCAGTCCAGGACCTCCACATCCAGCATGTTCAACTCCAAGATTATCTGAAACCAGCCACCTGGACAGCTGCTGCAAACATCGGCTTGCAGAACCAAAGAATTTCTGCACAAACTGTTAGAAATTGTCAGGGAAGTTCATCTGCATGTTCGTTGTTCTCGTCAGGGTCTCAACCTGACTGCAGTTCATCATCGTAACCGACTTGACTGGACAAATGCTCAACATTCGATGGCATCTGGCTGCTGATCAACTCTATGCCAAGGAGATGTGTTGCACTGTGTGAGGCAAATGGTGGTCACACTGGATACTGACCAGTTTTCTGAATCCCCCAGACCCCCCCACCCACCCACCCAATAAAGCAAAACTGAACATTTCATAATGACCTTTTATTGTGGCCAGCCTAAGGCACACCTGTGCAATAATCATGCTGTCTAATCAGCATCTTGATATGCCACACCTGTGAGGTGAGATGGATTATTTCAGCAAAGGAGAAGTGCTCACTAATACAGATTTAGACAGATTTGTGAACAATATTCAGGAGAAATAGGTCTTTTGTGTATATAGAAAATGTTTTAGTTCTTTGACCTCAGCTCATGAAAAATGGGAGCAAAACCAAAGTGGAGCATTTATGTTTTTGTTCAGTGTGTATGAAAAAAATAAAATGACTATGACTACACAAAACATGAAACATCTTTGGTTCATACTATTAACAATGAAACAGAAGTAAAAGTAAGTATAAGTATCACTTTGTTTGTTGTTTCCATTTTGCATACCATCCAAACGTTTTCTGATTTGGAGTTGGGTAATCTGCAAAAGCTTTATTTTTCTTTTTTTAGT
Organism: Thalassophryne amazonica; assembly: GCF_902500255.1. NCBI lineage: Eukaryota > Metazoa > Chordata > Actinopteri > Batrachoidiformes > Batrachoididae > Thalassophryne > Thalassophryne amazonica. The sequence goes on from NC_047114.1 coordinate 48,560,667, forward strand.
TTAGTAAAATTGCATTTGGAGGCAAAATTTAGTATTATAGTGAAAAGTATGTGCTTTTCAGAAATGATGAACCACACTCAAATTTTAGATTTCTTTGTTTTGAGTTATTATTTATGAATTTGGAGCCTTTCTAAAAAAAAAGTAAATAAAAGATATGTAAGTAGTGTGCCGTTGGTGTTTTCCCAATAATTTCTGCTGTTAAATTCATAATCTGTGCATGCTGTTACTTGTTTGTTTGTTTTTGTTTTTTTTTCTTTAACATTTTTGTGACTGAAAAAATCACTTTTTTCACAAAAAAGTTTGGGGGGGGAGAAAATGGATTTATACACACACACACACACACACACACACACACACACACATACATACACACACACACACACAGATATATGGCTAAAGGCTAAATTATGAGCATTAGCATTATATAATAATAATAATAATAATAATAATAATGCACCCAATTAGGTGAAAAAGGAGGAAGTAATGGTTTTCCAGCACCATCGTATCACTGCTGGAAATCCAACTCGTTTGATATAGGTACTGTATGTCACATGATTATTTTTTGTATGTCTCTTTTGCTGTCTCATGCATGTTGAGACATTGATGTGCATACTAGGTACATACTCCATGATATATATCCTGTGCATGCTCTGGCATCGTTCTCGTGCACTGGCTGCTTTGTGGTGATTTTATTTTGGTGATAATGTGTAAGAATAGTGCATTGGTTGTTTTGTTTAGTTGTTTCAAATCAAATGACAGCAACATGTGTGCACTCGTCTGCTTGCAGAGCTTGGTAGCTGTGAGCCGTGTTGCTGTTTTATCTACTGTCCCCTTCTGAGGTCCCACTCTCCCACTTTGTGTGTCTCATGCCATTTCCCATCAGGAGTTGAACAGGATAGAACCAACGATCTGGAGATGTCTTCAGATCACAAACTCCCTGTGAAAATGCCCTGTTTTCCCCAGTACAGAAACAGATCTCTGGACTGCCCTGCCGGGACCAGGTGTATGTATCTGTTTCTCTTCCATCCCTTGACTTTTCACACATTTCATTGTTGCTATTTGACCAGGAAATTATCACCTGAAATTTTTTTGGGATTTAAATTGTCTCAAATGAAAGCCACCAGGGGGCTGATGCATACCCTGCACATAAGGTATTGAAAAATTTTTTTTTTTAAATTACATAACTTCTTATTTCGAGTTGTTTGTGACTTCATGATGAAGTCACTTATACAATCAATCATAAATATCCTACTAATCAACATAAGCTTTTTCATCAAATCTCGAGCCACAATGATAATGGAGATATGGTCGTATATGTCTTTTTTTTGGAGATGTTTTGTGTAACCTTGACTTTTGATCAAGTTGTCATCAACAAGCCATTTTTGCCTCGAGTACCTCTGATCATTGCATGTTTCTTCTAGTTTGGACCACTATGCGTAGGCTGTAGGGATGGTTGTGCATGACAATCCCAGTAGAGAAGCCATTTGTTCGTTCATTCATTCAATCATTTTCAGCCCCTTATCTGGGTCTTAATGGCAGCAGAGCAAGCAGGCCACACTTCCTTATCCTCGGCCAAGTCCTGCAACCCTTCCAGGGGATCTGAAGTTGACCCCAGGCCAGCTGGGGAATCTAATGTCTGTAGCATGTCCTGGGTCTTCCCTGGGGCCTCCTCCTGGTTGGACGTACCTGGAAGACATCCTTAGGGAGATGACCAGGGAACATCCTCACAAGATGCCCGAACCACCTCAACTGACTCCTTTCGATGCAAATAAATAATGGTTCTCCTGGATAAAGGAGTTTCTCACCCTGTCCAGGAGTGTAAGACCAAATACCCGAAGGAGGAGTCTGATTTCTGCCGCTTGTGTCCATAATCTTATTCTTTTAGTAATTACCCAAAACTCATGAGCATAGGGGAGGAAAGTAGTGTAAAACGACTGGTAAATTGAGAGCCTCGCCTTCCAGCTCAGCTCCTTCTTTATCATAATGTTGTACCAATCCTGAAGCAATTTGTGAAACGCTCAAACTAGGCTGTCTGGCACCAGTAACTGTGCCATGTTCAAAATCACTTCACATCAGATCCTCTTGACCATAAGGTGTGTGTGTGTGTGTGTGTGTGTGTGTGTGTGTGTGTGTGTGTGTGTGTGTGTGTGTGTGTGTGTGTGTGTGTGTGTGTGTGTGTGTGTGTGTGTGTGTGTGTGTATTGTGAGATACTTTCATTATTAATTCAAGAACCACTTACGTTTTCAAAAAAATTCTTCAGTTTCATTTAGAGTGTCACAAAGTCTCACAAACCTGAGGTACGGCGCATCCAGAAAGTATTCACAGCACGTCACTTTTTCCACATTTTTTTATGTTACAGCTTTATTCCCTCAAAATTCTACTCACAACACCCCATAATGACAACATGAAATTTTTTTTTAATGTTTTTGCAAATGTATTTAAAAAAAAGAATCAAAATCATGCGTACATAAGTATTCACACCCTTTGCTCAATACTTTGGTGATGCATCTTTGGCAGCAATTACAGCCTCAAGCCTTCTTGAATATGATGCCACAAGCTTGGTGCACCTATCTTTGAGTAGTTTTGCCCATTCTTCTTCAGGTTGGATCGGGAGCGTCGGCGTACAGCCATTTTCAGTTCTCTCCAGAGATGTTTAATCAGATTCAGGCCTGGGTTCTGGCCACTCAAAGACATTCACACAGTTGTCCTGAAGCCACTCCTTTGATATCTTGGCTGTGTGCTTCAGGTCATTGTCCTGCTGAAAGATGAACCATCACCCCAGTCTGAGGTCAAGAGTGCTCTGGAGCAGGTTTTCATCCAGGATGTCTGTACATTGCTGCATTCACCTTTCCCTCAAGCCCAACTAGTCTCCCAGTTCCTGCTGCTGAAATACATCCCCACAGCATGTTGCTGCCACCACCATGCTTCACTGTAGGGATGGTGCCTGGTTTCCTCCAAACATGACACCTGATATTCTTGCCAAAGTGTTCAATCTTTGCATCATCAGACTGGAGGATTTTTTTTTTCATGGTTTGAGAGTCCTTCAGGTGCCTTTTGGCAAACTCCATGTGCCTTTTTGCTAAGGATTGACTTCCGTCTGGCCACTTGACCATAAAGGCCTGGTTGGTGGATTGCTGCAGACATGTTGTCCTACTGGAAGGTTCTCCTCTCTCCACAGAGGAATGCTGGAGCTCTGACAGAGTGACCATTGGGTTCTTGCTCACCTCCCTGACTCAGGCCCTTCTACCTCAATCGATCAGTTTAGACAGGCAGCCAGCTCTGGGACGAGTCCTGGTGGATCTGAGCTTCTTCCTTGTACGAATGACAGAGGCCACTGTGCTCATTGGGACCTTCAAAGCTGCAGAAATGTTTCTGTACACTTCCCCAGATTTGTGCCTTAAAACAATCCTGTCTCAGGTGTCCACAGACAACTCCTTTGACGTCAAGCTTGGTTTGTGCTCTGACATGCATTGTCAACTGTGGAACCTTATATGTAGACAGGTGTGTGCCTTTCCAAATCATGTCCAATCAACTGAATTTACCCCAGGTGGACTCCAATTAAGCTGTAGAAATATCTCAAGGATGATCAATGAAAACAAGATGCACCTGAGCTCAGTTTTGAGCTATATGGCAAAGGCTGTGAATACGTACATGCATGCGATTTTTTTTTTTAATAAATTTGCAAACAAAGCTATAAACTTTGTACATGGATGTGTCATGCCTCACATATTGAATGCATGTGTGAATGATATTAAAACTGTATGCCCATTGGGTTTTTTAAGATTTAATTCAGCAAAAGAATTTTCTTTTGCACCATTAGAATTTTATTCCTTTGCATTTAAATAAGGCACTCCAATATGATTAAAATTTGTGTTGTCTGGAAACTATGTAGAATTTTGACCCCTGTTGGGTAGAAATTCAAACAATCAGACGCCATGACCTACACTTGGTAAAGATGTCATAGATCATGTGGGGGCTTCCCCCAATCTGTGCAAGAATGCTGGAAAGGACACAGTGACTGCCAGTCAGAGTAAAGAAAGGCAGCCATGACATCAGCTGGCTGCTCGCTCAAACAAAATAAACCAAGATGGCGGAAAACATGCTGAAACACCTTGTTTTTGTATAAATCAAATATGTTTCTGTCTATGCACTAGCTTTTTTGTTTTGGGGTAGGAACAACAAAATGGTGCATATAGACTATTTCAGTCTGTACAGAGTTTAAAAATTAAATTTGCCTCAGGGTTTTTTTAATGTATTAATTTTATTTTATATGATGCACATTATTGGTTGAGCCTTTGGAATTTATTACTATGTAGGCTATCAGTTGTCCAGGTGGTTTCCATAGTAGAGAAGCTTGAATCTTCGACTGGACTGGGTTGCTTGACGCGAGGACGTTTCGCTTCAAATCGCAGAAGCTTCCTCAGCTAAAATTCTTGCTCTGGTAGTCTGACTTCTGTCTGACCCTTGTTGAGAAGAACAAACAGAAGTCACAAAAGCTAGAGTTTTAAACCTAACCAGCCACCTCCTACCGAGAGGCAGACTGCTATTGGCTAGTGACGAAACAATTGCGTTAATTAGCACCTATTGTGCTCTAGTTAGCACCCTCCTAAGGACAGGGTAGCTGTCCCTTCTAACGATGGGACTGACGCCTCTCCTGATGACGTGAATGACTCATTACCATGAACAAAAGACTAAAACTGCTTTAATCTGACTACCCCATTGTAAACAGGGGAGAAAGCGTGTCTCAGACCCCCTCCCCAGTTAAGGCTAGCTTTCAACTGTTTCACATAGAGAGGGGTGAAGGAGGCATTCATTGTTTCATCTGGAGTGATAACAGTTAAGTCTCTATTGGCTGTAGGCCCATGGACTAATATTACTGTTCTTAGACTTGATAAAGGCTGCATGTATGTACTTTTAGAATATAGGCTCATTATTCGTGAAAGGAAAGCCTTTTATCCCTGGCTGAAATTACCAGAAAGCTGATTCTTTTTTGACAGTCAGCAGTCATATTTAGTTGATTCATTATAATTCCTTACATGCAGCCATTTGGCATTTACTACAGAGACCCAGAGGCAGTGGAACTGAAGGGGCACAAATTATGTGGCAAAGCAACTGCCAATTTTATATCAAAAGTCTGCTGCAGGGCACTCTGTTAATACTACTGAGAGAATGATAAGTAAGTCCCTTCCGTTGCTCTCTTGTTTTTTCACTCGAGGTTGCCACAGCAGATCTGAGATGGATCTGCCTGGTGAACTGGCACAGGTGTTTGCCCTTCCTGATGCAGGGGTGGGGTTTGAACCAGGAACCTTCTGCACTAAAACCAAGAACACTAGAAGAAACTTTATCGTCAATGTACAAGAAATACAATGAAATTCCATTTGGCAGGATCACTTTTTATAGCAGTTACAATGAGACAGGCATATAGCAGAAAAGAGAAAAAAAAAATCTACAAAATGCCAAGTTTTAGCACGACTTGCACATCCATCACCATGACTATCAGAATGAGAGCCACAAGAGTACAGAACCCACTAGTAGCATAACATCACTCAGTCATTTTGCAATTCTGATTTGTCAACATTAAAAATGTTAAATTTTGGGCAAATCTGTCATGAATCCCACCTTTTCCCCTTCTGTTTTTGCCCACTTTTTCCATGTATTATGTATCTCATCTGCCCATAAGATATTTATCCACTGGTCTTTGTTTGAGGTTTACAACTGGCTTACATCTTTTATTCAGTCCTTTCTATCTTCTCTGCTGATGCCTTCCCTTGATCGCTGACTTTGACTTAGTTATACGTACCTCCTGTAGGGTGTTCTTCAGCTGTCCAACTGTGCATCTATGAGTCTTTCTTCAATAAAGAAACAATTCTTTTCTCTATTGCTGACAAAACTATATTTTAACCCTCTACAGTGTTATACGAATTGATTTATTGATTGCAGTCTGATGGTTTTCTTTGGACAGTTCAAAACTAATGAGGTTTTGTTTTAACAACAGTGATGGCAGTTGAGATCACTTGTTGTGAGTTGACAGCAACACCCTTCAGATCACCTCCGTACATCTTATCTACTTATTTGGATGTAAAGTGAATGGAACCCAATGTCCAATTAATTTTGCACTCCAAACACTAAATCTGTGTCTGTACATTTATGGTGAAGAGTTTGACTTTTCAAAGTCAGAAAGCCATGCAATTTCATATTTGTGTTTCATAAATGGACTGCATTTATATAGCGCTTTTCCATCTGCATCAGATGCTCAAAGCGCTTTACAGTTATGCCTCACATTTACCCCGATGTCAGGGTGCTGCCATACAAGGCGCTCACTACACACCGGGAGCAATAGGGGATTAAAGGCCTTGCCCAAGGGCCCTTAGTGATTTTCTAGTCAGGCGGGGATTTGAACCCATGGTCTTCTGGACTCAAGAACAACACCTTAACCACTAGACCATCACCTCCCCCCAAAAAAACATAGTAACAATAGCTACATTTTTAACCAATAGGCCAGCACAGTATCATTTGAACCCCTATGTGATATTTGACCAGATTTGGGGACACTGGCATGAACACAGCAGAGAATCCCCAGGAGGAGTGTGGAAGTTTTAGCACAAACCATTCAGCCCTGCTCAGTAACCTTAAAAGCATACTCGCTGTCACCTAGCGGACCTGCCGGTTTAAGAGGTGCCAATTTAAAATGGCTTCCGCTGAAACCCCCATCCTTCGAATGGTTTGTGGTGACTCTCTCACACTCCACCCGGGGATTAGTCTCTTCCCGGGAAAATGGTGTACTGTTTTGCTTTTGGCTGCAATCTCCAAAGCAATCGCGAAAAGTGTAGGGTTTTCTTGGTTCCCAGTGGAGAAGGGAAGACGAGGCAAATGAGAGAGGTCATGTCAGTAAGTGTTAAGCGCTGTGTTCTCTCGCCTCAACACATTTGAGCTCCGGGTCATACACAAACTGCAACACGTCCATTTTCCACTGCATTGTCACTTTTTCTTTGCATTTTCACTTTGTTTGCTGTGTAATTTGCCCAAAAATTCAGAGAAAGTGCTGTGTTTCTGTCCATGGAAGTGGAGAAATTACGTCATATGCGTCATATTTTACCCCTTTAGCGCCCGCCCTCAAACAAGACTGCACTGCCCTATTCCTTGATAATGGCATCCTGAATATCTCCAAATATAAGCATTGCTCCACAATTTTGACCTTTGCCTGTTAGCTTAGCTTTTAACCATTTTTTTTATTATTATTATCCAAATCAAACCACTTTTCCCTGTGTTGACCCTCAAATATTCCCCAAGGCTTGGTCCAAATTAGGTCAAAACTCTTGAAATAAATGTGGACGGACACACAAGATCAAAAACTGTGCCCCCACTTACACTATATGCTGCACATTTAATCCATGAGCCAGTCATCAATTTTGACCTAATTAGTATCATTTAAAGGGGAGAAACAACACTTAGAATCCAGCCTCAGTGTATCATGGCCTACACAAAAATGTATGATAGCTATCCCAGTGTGGTAGCTGTATCCAGGTAGGGGTCAATGAAGAATTACACAGAGGTCAAACTTTAAAAATGCTCCAGTCATGTTGAAAACTATATCACATTGCTTGTCTGATCATAACAATTCCAAAAAGGTATAGCTGGACTATCTATGACGGAATGTTATGGGGTAAAAACAGCAAAAATGGTGACAAATGTCAAGTTCAGTTTGTACAGGGGTCAAAATTTAAAGTTACTCCAATTTCAGTAAAAAAAAAAATGATGCAAATTATTATTTGGATTAATAGGGTTCTAATAAGGAATAGTTTGCACCATCTGTCATGCTTAGTTTTCACATTACAGGGTAACATATGTCACATATCATAGAATCCAATGGATGTTGACCTTGTTTGACCTTTACTTTGGAGACCAAACATTCAACACGGTCAAAACTATTCAATTTATTAATCCTTTTATTTCAACCAATAATTTGCATCATTTTTTACTGAAATTGACACAACTTTAACTTTTGTCCCCTGTACAAACTGAAACTGACCTTTGTCACCATTTTTGCTGTTTTTACCCCATAACTCCAGAATGTTCCGTCATACATAGTCCAAACTATGCCTTTTTGGAATTGTTATGATCAGACAAGCAATGTGATATAGTTTTCAACATGACTGGAGCATTTTTAAAGTTTGACCCCTACCTGGATACAGCTACCACCCTGGGATGGCTATCATACATTTTTGTGTAGGCCATGATACACTGAGGCTGGATTCTAAGTGTTGTTTCTTCCCCTTAAGTGGTACCGAAAACCTGCTTGGTCCATGGACTAATTGGTCCAGTAAATATTTATCAAAACAGGTGTACATTTGTGAAGGAACAACAGGTAAATGTTTCTGTGAGCCCTCTCTGGTCACATTTTAGGATCGGTTGAATGTCAAGCATACACTTGTACACGAATTGCAATCTGAATATCACTGTGGGGATGAATTTTCTTTGTATTCCACTTTGGATAATGTACTGACTGTGCTTTTACTTTGTTTAGATTATGAAAGTCCCCAACTTGGCAACAGAGATGCGTTGTGATGTTACCAGCAGACAAGGAGTTTATTGCTTCATCAGAACATTGTCTATGGAGGAGTGGAGAAGAGGCTAGCTTTTAATACTGTGTGGACTCAGTAAACAAAGATACAACAGCAGGTTTTATTTATTAATTATTATTATTATTTTTAATACATATGTTGCTAAACTTGCATGTACTGTAAGCTTTCTGTTTTCACGTGGTACGTCAACTCCGTTAAACAACCAACTGTACAAAGTACTTTGTCAATTATCCTCATTAACTTTTTTTTTTGCAGTTTATATTGTGCAGAATTATTTAATACTGAGCATCACCTTATCCCTATCCCTGTGTTTTACTTGACAATCTGTGACAACTAAGTGACTATGTATTGTATTTATTCTATTAGTTTTGTAAATACTTCATATAAAAGTGCACTAGCCACAGTACTAATCATTCAATCATGTTTTTATTTGTGATAATCTATAATTCAGCAGCTGTGTTTGTAAGCGTGCTTTTGATGAATGCTGACAGTGATGATTGAGAAACGTGTATCTGAATGCTCCCACGTCTTTAAGTATTGTCAGTCAGTGGATCACTTACGGTTTTAATCTGATTTTTGCAGGCCTGAAAATGAGTATATTTTCTAAAAATGCTTCTATCAGTCTGAATAAATAAAGGTGATTTTACACAAGGAATGAGTGTCAGAAGATTGATTGTGTTGTGTATATGCTGAATGTCCATTAATCCTGTTAAAGGTACTTGGTGTTGGAGCCGTCAGTAAGGTATATCTTATATATTATATTCCAATTCTAAGGTGGAACTGTGCTAGTATACTAAGGTACAGTGGTCCCTTGTTTATCGCGGGAGTTGCGTTCTAAAAATAACCCAATAGGCGAAATCTGCAAAGTAGTCAGCATTATTTTTTACAATTATTATAGACGTTTTAAGGCTGTAAAACCCCTCACTACACACTTTATACACTTTTCTCAAACAGGCATTAACATTTTCTCACTTTCCTCTTGTGTGTAAACACTCTCAAAGTTCAAACCTTAGTAGAAAAATAAGACCAACCTGTTATCAGGCCCAAATATTTGTTTGAGAAATAAAAATAGAACATTTTCCTATAAATAATTGTGATGGCTTTTAGAACTAACGAATTAAATTTTAACGATCAACCTATGAGGTTGGACACATAAGAAATTATGAATAGTGACTGACCAGTATTTCACAGTTCCTCTGATCACGCCTCTTCATCCTGGCGCCGTTCCACTGTCGCGTCTTTTTCCACTGAGTCACACCTCGGTGCAGGTGTCTTCTTCCGAGTGAAGAACACAGTTATGGGTAGTTGTTGGCACTCTTTTTTCTTCTGGGTGAGAAGATTCTTATAAACAGACACGCAGAACGGTGCCGCAACTGGCCTGCTTGATGACGTCGCAGAACACAATGCGCTGTTAAAAAAAAAAAAAATGCAAAACTGGACAAAAAAAATCCGCGAAAAACTGCGAGGCCGCTGTATATCTAAATATCTAAAATGGATGAGTAAAATAGAAGAGTAGAAAAGAGTAGAGTAGAGCCACTTAGAAGGCATTACTTAGAGTACTAGCCCACTGGACTGCAACTGCTTGTAAATGGCCATTTGCAAGGGAAATTGTGAGAAATTGCGCAATGTTCGCTGGATGTCCCCATTCCCTTGCTTGAATCACAGACCATCACAGGGGTTTTGCCTGAGTTTTGAACAGTTCAAAGTTGACGAGGTGACAGAGTTCCTCACAACACTGTCCCTCACACACCCAGAGTTATCACAGGCATCTGGGAAACCATCTGAATGTAGTCACCACAGCTCATAACATGTGAAAATCATGAGATTTGGTTGTTAGGGTTGACAATAGATGAAAGTACATTGTGAGTGACTGGAGACAAAAATGAGGATCTGACATTCCCCGTGGGAAACACAGGAGCTGTCCTCAGAGCATGCCAAAATAAGGGAGATGATCGGAGACGGACAGTGCATCTGGGAGTGGCCGAGGGAGTCCACGCGTGACTGTGTCATCCAGGACCTCTTCATTGGTGTGAAAAGGTAAGGGATAGAACTCTTCAAATTACTGCTCATTACTTCGCATTTCAATCATACTCACAGGTGAAATGTTTGTCCACAGCCTTTGATCTGGCGATTTGCGCAGTTTATAGCTGTACATGAAGGTATTTTTTAACAATATTACAAAGAATAAAGTTGCGTGTGCCTCATTAA